>NC_084794.1:280018718-280318718 GCF_963169125.1 Humulus lupulus | reverse complement strand
GCCTATATGACGCGGGGCAACTCTTTTGGCCACTTGCTCTTGTAGGCTTGCAACTTTTTCTTTAATGCCCCTTCAAAATCTTGTTCACGACCTCTGTTTGCCTGTTTTCTTGAGGCCTTGTGACTGTGGAGAAGCTTTTGATGATGACATGTTTTTCACCGAAGTCAGTGAAGTGATCGCTATCAAATTGTTTCCCATTGTCGGCACGATTTTGTGAGGGAGGTCGTATCGACACACTATGTTGTTGTTGATGAAGTTCAGGGCCTTTTTGGAGGTGGAGGTGCTCATTGGTTCCACTTCGACCCACTTGGTGTAACAGTCGACGACTACAATGGAAAATTTTACTCCGCCCTTCCCGGTCGGGAGGGATCCTACCAAATCAATTCCCCAATCTACAAAAGGCCAGGGATTGGTCATCAGGGTTATCTCTGTTGGACGGGCTCACGGGATCTTTGTGTACCTTTGGCATTATTCGCACTTGCGGACGTAATCGACACAGTCCTTCTTCATTGTTGGCCAGAAATTTCCTTGCCTGAGGATCTTCTTGGACAAACTGAGTCCGACTGTATGATCTCCGCAAAATCCTTCGTGCACTTCGTGCATGATTGCACTCATTTCAGTCCCGGACATGCAGACAACCCCCTTCGATAGAGTTTTCCATCCATCATGATGTATCTAGGAGCCTGGTACTAAAGCTTCCTGGCGGCAGCTTTGTCTGTGGGAAATTCCCCACTGGTTAGATATTGGATGAGAGGGCCCATCCATGACATGGTGTAATTGATGGCGTTGATGATTGCAAGACCTTGAATATTGGGGCGTGGGTAGATGGTCGATGGGGAGTACCCCAGAGAGTTCTGCTTCAACATCTGTGGCCGATTTTGCTAGCGTGTCTGCAAACACGTTCTGTTCCCTGGAGATCTGGCGGATGAAGTGTCTTTTGAAAGATTGGAGTAACTTCCAGATTTACGCCATGTAGACGGCCATCTTCTCCCCCCTTCGTTTGGTATTCTCTCAAAATCTACCTAACCACTAGCTGGGATTCGCTGTGGACTTCAATGTTCTCTGCCCTTACCTCCCAGGCCAAGTGTAATTCGCCTGTCATTGAGATTGTTCCTCAAGTCGCCTCCTCGAGAGCAAATTTTTTCTTTTTGGGCCCGCTCCTTCCAAGCGTTGAGTCCGTCTTGCAAATCCATGCAAGATGTGTCATCTCTCAAACTGATTGTTTCTAGCTCTTCACCGCGCCTGCGCCCTTCGTGATCCTTGTTCACAGAAATGCTGGGATAAAAATGTCTTCCCTGATCATCCTGTTTGGGGACGTTCTGGGCTTAGTACCCTGCATGCGCTCCCTTGCGGATTGTTCGGATGATTCCATGCTTGGACAGGATTCATCCATTCTTTCCTAGGGAATTGCCCTGGGTCAGCCTTGATTTTTGGAGCGGGAGAAGCTTTCTTGTGGGGGTTTGCTTTTTCAACGAGATCAGCCACTTTGCCTTTCCCTTTTTCTTGAACTGGGTTTGTTGGACCGGCTTCGGGATGCGCAGATCGTCCTGGAGGAGGAATAGGGGTTGCGTTGTTGGGCACGCCAGTCCCTGTAGGTGGGATAGGCGGCTGCATTCCTGGGGGAGGAATGATTGAGCGATTAGCTGTAAATCCTTGCGTATTAATAAAAGCTTGAAGAGCCTGAAGGGACTCTTGCATCTGGCGGGTGGCCTCCTGCTGTTCCGCCATTCTTGCTTCTTGGTCTAGGACTTGTTGCCTCAAACGGACCACTTCTGGATCTTCTTGCTCGGGTTCCACATCCTTCCCATTAGGATTAATGGGATTCTTAGCCTTTTGGTCTTCATATCCCTCTCTATCCTCCTCGTAGTAGTCTTCATCGTAGTCACCCCTTCTCCAAAGTTCTAGGAGTCATTAGGTAGAGGCCCATGATAAGGCCCATCCTCTGGCTGGTCTTGAGGAAGTGGATGATTTTGCAATGGCTCTCCATTGTCTTGTTGTTGCTGGTGAGCAGGATCAAACACGGTATGTCTGGTGTTCACCATTTTCGCAGATGATCAAGGTTGATTCAAGATTTCTTCAGCTCTCAATGAAAGCACCAAAATGTTTACCGAGTTTTTCGGAAACTATAAATATATTAAGAGATAAGAGCTAGAAAGAAAGAATAAGAAATAAATAAGATCACCATTTTTACGTGGTTGGGGCGTTAATGACCCTTAGTCCACGAGTCACTAGTATTAGGCTTTAGAGAGTTTTGACAATGGAAGTTTTCTATAAGTTCAGCGATGTTTAGCTTACAAGAGAAAATCTGGGATCCTCGCTATAGTGCATGACTAAAACCTATTAATAGGCATTCATGTCACTTGGGCCAGAATAACTCGAGCCCAATAAGGATATAATTACAATTGCTCGCTAATGGAGTCATAATACAAGAAATGTAACATAATTAAGAATTGTTAATCTAGGCCCATTAGGCCGAATTAGGCGTGGTGAAGTGATGCAGCAGCTTAATTGTGATGTAGCACTTTACTTGTCCATGCATAATATATACTCCTTTGTTGTCGTATACTTATATTTTGGCATATGTATCTTTTATGTCCTTTATGGTCATTTCCTTCAGCTACTTTTGGTGCATTGTCGTTTAGCACCCTTTTTGAATTGTAATCAGAACTTGTCGTTTAAGATGTGGTTTAAAAGCATCTTAATATTGAATGATATGACCTAGCCGCAATTAATATCATATATACGTTTATCATGTTTATTCTGGAGCATGACCAGCTCCCTTCAATCCAATAGAGTTCTTCTCATCATTTGGTATCACAAGCCTACAGCCTTCCTGGACAGCTTCCATGGCCGATGCTGATGGAGATACTCGCCATGCCGTCACCGAAGAGCGAGGAGTGCAGGCCCTTTGGGCAGCTTTACAGACGGTAGAACAACGACTTGACCAATGCCTCACGACCTTCCTTGATGAATTTCGTGGTGTTCTTGATCAACTCCGTCCTTCGGCTATCGAGCAACCAGTCGCTGAACCTCCCCGTGAGCGTGTCCTTCCTCGCCCACCAGTTCTGATTGTTGCGCTTCCACGTGAGCCCCCTGTTCCGCCGGTAGCTGGTTTTCCACGAGACAATGGTGCTTTCCCAGTTCGTAATCGCCCCCCCCCCCCCCCCCCTCTCGAACTTGATTTTGACGATGATGTCGATCCACCCTTTGTTGTGGGTAATCGCGGTAATGTTTGTCCTAATTCTCACCATGATTTTAAAATGAAAATCGATATCCCTTGGTTTGATGGTCAGTTACATATTGAGGATTTCTTGGATTGGCTTTCTCCTGTGGAGAAATTTTTTGAGTGTATGGGTGTTGATGATGTCCAACAAGTCCAACTTGTTTCTTATAAATTAAAAGGGGGTGTTGCAGCTTGGTGGGATCAGTTGTAAAATCACCCCCATCATTTCGGTTGACAACCCATCCGTTCTTGTCCCCATATGCGTCAATTACTCCGTGCTCGTTTCTTGCCCCCTGATTATGAGCAGATTTTGTATCAACAATGTCGTCAACGGAATCATTCTGTCACTGATTATGATTCTGAATTTTATCGTCTCAATGCCCACACTGGTCTCATTGAAACTAAACAACAGCAGGTAGCTCGATTCTTGGGTGGTTTACGTGATCAAATTCAAGCTACCTTATCCTTGCACTCCATCTGGTCTTTGGCCGACGCTGTCAACCTTGCAACTAAAGTTGACTCCCAACTTTCCCATAGTTGGGGTCGTTCATTTGTGCCTTGCAAAGCGCCTACCGATCCCACACCGCTTCCAAGTTCTGAACCTCTGCCTACCCAACCCAACATTTCCCATGCAGTTTCTCCACCACGTTCCCCTACCCCTACCCCTGCTGTTAAACCATCTTATCCTCGACCACCTAATCCATATCCTCATCCTACTACTGATCGATGCTATCGTTGTCTCGAGCCGGGTCACCGTTCTAATGATTTTCCTAAACGTCGAACTAATTTCTTGTGTACTGATGAGCCTGAAGCTTTTGGTGACCTTAAAGCTTCTGTGAGCACTGATGGTGATGAATATTTTGATGCTGACTTTCTTCCTGGGGATGAGGGTGATCCCGTTGTGTGTATTTTGGAGAAACTCTTGCTGGCCCCTCGTCAACCTTCCCCTAGTCAACGTAACTCTTTATTTCGCACGAGGTGCACTGTCAACACCAAGGTATGTGATGTGGTTATTGATAGTGGCAACACAGAGAATGTTGTATTGAAGGCTCTTGTTAAAACCTTGGGTTTACCAATGTCCCCACATCCACACCCTTACAAGATTGGCTGGATAAAGCGTGGCATTGAATCCAAAGTCACTGAGGTGTGTCATTTTTCCTTTTCTATTGGGAAATCTTATCAAGATGAGATCTCATGTGATATTGTTGAAATGGATGCTTGTAATATTCTCTTGGGTCGCCCGTGGCTTTTTGACAGGGATGTTACTCATAATGGACGTGATAACACTTACTTTTTTCAATGGAAAGGCCGCAAGGTTGTGTTGCTTCCTTACCTTCCCACTTTGGCACTTTCGGTCTCTACTCCAACTGTTGATGCCTTACTCACGACTAATGTTTCTGACTTTTGTCTCTCTATTAAGCAATGCTCTTGTGTGGTTGCTTTGATCATGAAAGACTCTGCTGCCCCATCACTGCCTCTCCCACCTGCTGTGTCCACTCTACTTCAACAATATCCTACTATTTCTCCTAACGATTTACCTGATAGTTTGCCCCCAACACGTGATATCCAACACTAAATTGACCTACAACCTGGTGCCACACTCCCTAATTTGCCTCATTATCGTCTTTCTCCCAAGGAGCATGAGCTGTTACAAAGTTTGGTTGATGATCTCCTCTCCAAGAACCTTGTTCTCCCAAGTCTCAATCCTTGTGCTGTTCATGCCTTGGTGTTCCCCAAAAAGGATGGTTCATGGTGCATGTGTGTCGACAGTCGCGCCATTAATAAGATCACCATCAAATATCAATTTCCCATACTACATCTCGAAGATATGTTAGACAAATTGGCTGGTTCTCAGTTCTATTCACGGTTGGATCTTCGCAGTGGGTACCACCAAATTCGGAAACAACCGGGGGATGAATGGAAAACTGCTTTTAAGACTCGTGAGGGGCTCTATGAATGGCTAGTGATGCCATTTGGTCTTAGTAACGCCCCAAGCACGTTTATGAGATTGATGAATGAAGTATTAAAGCCTTTTATTGGTAAATGTGTTGTGGTGTACTTTGATGATATCTTGATTTTCAGTAAAACAGAGCATGATCGCCTTACCTATTTATCTCAGGTTTTTTTCTGTCTTGCAAGCCAATCAACTCTACCTTAATCTCAAGAAATGTGAGTTCCTCACCTCTGAGTTGTTGTTCCTTGGTTTTCTAATCACTAATCATGTAATTCATGTTGATGAATGCAAGATTCAGGCAATTTGTGATTCCCCCCCCCCCCTTCCAATGTCCACGAGCTTCGCAGCTTCCATGGCTTGGCTACTTTTTACCGACGGTTCATTCGAAACTTCAACTTTGTTGTTGCCCCTTTAACTGATTGTTTAAAGGCTGGGAAATTTCACTGGGGTGACACTCAAGAGCGTTGTTTTGCTTTAATTAAACATAAGCTTTGCCACGCCCCTGTCTTGGTTCTTCCTGACTTCACCAAAGCCTTTGAAGTTGAGACTGATGCATCCATGATTGGCCTAGGTGTTGTCCTCTCACAAGATGGTCGTCCTATGGAATATTTTAGTGAAAAATTAAATGAAGTTCGGCAGCGTTGGTCCACTATGAACAAGAGTTATATGCTGTCATCTGCGCTCTTCAACATTGGGAGCCTTACTTACTCTATCAAGAATTTATTTTGCATTGTGATCATCAGGCACTTCAATTCCTTAGTTCCCAAAAGTCCTTGAATCGGATGCATGCTCGTTGGATACTTTTTCTTCAGAAATTTACATATGTTTTTAAACATAGAACAGGACAACAAAACAAGGCTACTGATGCCCTTAGCCATCGGTCTCATTTGCTATCCACCCTCCATACTGAAATCATTTGATTTGAAGTCTTTCCTTCCTTATATGCAGATGAAGAAGACTTCGCTCAGATTTGGTCTCATTGCAAAGATGGTGCTGTCTACAAGGAGTTCCATGTCCAAGGCGGTTATCTCTTTCATGGTAACCAACTTTGCATCCCTCGCACTTCTTTGCGTGATCATTTAATCTGTGAGCTTCACGCTAGCGGACTAGCGGCACATCCTGGTCGTGATCGCACTCGTGCTTTATTTGAAGACAGATTTTATTGGCCTCATCTTCGTAAACACGTTCAGCGGTTTGTCGAGCGTTGTGGTGTTTGCCAAACTGCCAAAGGCCATCATCAAAATACTCGCCTTTAACTCCCATTGGCGAATCCTGCACACATTTGGGAAGATTTGTCTATGGATTTTGTTCTCGGCCTCCCTCGCACCACTCGACATGTTGATTCTGTCTTTGTTGTTGTTGATCGCTTTTCCAAAATGGCTCATTTCCTGCCATGTAAGAAAGCTGCAGATGCCAGCTATGTTGCTCAAATTTTCTTTCGTGAAATCGTTCGCTTACATGGCATTGCGAAATCCATCACTTCTAACCGTGATGTTAAGTTCATGAGCCATTTCTGGCGCATTCTTTGGCAGCGTCTTGATACTACACTGAACTTTAAAACTGCCCACCATCCCCAAACAGATGGCCAGACCAAGGTCGTCAATCGCACTCTTGGCGATATGATCCGATGCATCGCCGGTGACAAACTGAAACAATGGGATATTGCCCTCCCATAAGCTGAATTCGCTTATAATTGTTTGCCTAATCGCTCCACAGGTTTAGCTCCTTTTCATGTTGTCTACACTAAGGCTCCTAATCTTTCAGTGGACCTAGTTGATATTCCTAACGTTAAAAGTAAGTCTGCTCTTGAGCTTGCTGATTCTGCTGTCGCCACTCACAACCAAGTTAAGCTTAAACTTGAAGAGTCTGCTGCCTCCTACAAACGTGCTGCCGACAAACATCGTCGGTTCAAATCTTTCAATGAGGGTGACCTTGTTATGGTCCATCTTCGGAAGGAACGTTTTCCTGTTGGTACATACAACAAATTGCAGGCCAAGAAAGTCGGTCCATGCCATATTCTCCACAAGGTCAATGATAATTCATATTTTGTTGAACTTCCTTCTCACCTCCGAATTTCCAACACTTTTAATGTCGCCGATCTGTTTGAGTTCCACCCTCCTGATGATGCACCGACCACCACTCTGAACTTGAAGTCGAGTTCTTCTCAAGCAGGGGAGGAGAATGATGCAGCAACTTAATTGTGATGTAGCACTTTACTTGTCCATGCATAATATATACTCCTTTGTTGTCGTATACTTATATTTTGGCATATGTATCTTTTATGTCCTTTATGGTCATTTCCTTCAGGTACTTTTGGTGCATTGTCGTTTAGCACCCTTTTTGAATTGTAATCAGACACTTGTCGTTTAAGATGTGGTTTAAAAGCATCTTAATATTGAATGATATGACCTAGCCGCAATTAATATCATATATACGTTTATCATGTTTATTCAGGAGCATGACCAGCTCCCTTCAATCCAATAGAGTTTTTCTCATCATGAAGCCTTACAATTGTCCTTTGTAAGTTAGCACGAAATGATCTGCGTGGGCTACTAAGGAGATCCTGGGGACAAGATCTGTCAAAGTAGTGGCAGCACTGTTTCCTAGGAACAGTGTACGTTCCGTGTGTACCCCATTCTGTAGGTTAGTTAAGGAGACCAACTGTCGGATTTCTCGGGGACACGTCAGCTATAGGAAGGACTGGGCTTGTTCTATCCGACTAGGTGATCCGAGTTCATTTACCTAAGTTCTGGTTCGTTTACCAGGACTCAGATTCATTTACCAAGGCAGACATCTTGATGGCAGTGTCTTCTCCTGGATTCCACTGGGATCTGTCTCCTTGAATGGATCGTCCATCATCATAATTTACATCAAGAAGGATATAGACTGAATACGATTAGGAAGGTGATTCAGGCCTAGCCCCTTCGCTATGCTCACACTACTTGCCAGTTGTAGTGGACAAAATTCGTATACTTGAAAAATAATAGTCCAACAAGCAGTCAGTCAGCCCAATAAGCTATCTAACTAGCCAAGAAGGCCCAAAGCCCATGTAAAATAGGCTCGCATATACAAAGTACCATCCAATTACCCAAAACCATACCCGGACCCGAATTCGGATACACTCAGTCAGCCAGGGACCTTGAAACAGTCAAGGCTCCCATCACGTTCGCCAAGAATCTCGGAATAAAACCACTTGGAGCGAGTCAAGCGAAGGAGAAAGACGGAGGAGGACGGAACGAGAAGGAGGACAATAAATAAGACCATCAGAGGTTGAGAAAAGGCATAAAATAATCACTGAACTTTCTTTACTCTCTAATTGAAACGAAGGCTACTCTATTTCTGAGCAATCCAGTCAAGCAAGACTAATTAGTCAGTCTGATTGGACCTGACCTAGTCGCTTGACTCCTCCGTCATCGCCACTGTCACTCTGACCATTTTACGACTCCTTCATCCATCATCATTTCGACTATCTATATCTTAATTTTATTACTTTCTATTAGCTCTCGTTACAACCCGACTGACTTGAGCGTCGGAGTCCCTTTGGCTGACACCCCACCGGTGCTCCCAATTGAACTCTCGTCTCTCTTCTTTTTGTTATTGACAGGTTGCTGGTGCCCATCTAATCAATTGTAGGAAATCACCTCTACAATTTGGCGCCCACCGTGGGGCCCTAGCAATCAAACGATCAACAAAGAGATCAAAAAGTTCACTTGAGAGCCATGTCAGACGTGACTGAGACACCCGATCTGTCTGCTCAACTCGCTGCTCTTACTGCCCAGATGAATGAAGAACGCGAGAAAATGAGGAGGCTCGAAACTGAAAATGCTGACCTGCTCGTACGAATGGAGGCCATGTCCTCTCAAGCCACCGAGGCTCAGCCATCCCGCTTCCGAGGCCCAGTCAGCCCTATGCAACCTCTGGGAGACCTCACTCCTATCTCTAACACTGATGGACTGAATCAGACAGTTCCATCACCCTCGGTAAGGAATTATCAAACTCCACCCACCATGTCTAACATTCAAAATTATGTTGTCAATACAGGCGAACAGGTAACCATGACTGAACATGGACATTCATCTGCGCCCGGATCACAGCAGATTCCGGGAATCAGCCAGCCAGCCGGTGCAGCTGGACAGCAACAGATTCCAGGAGCCAGTCAGCCAGCCACTGGACCCGGACAGCAACAGATTCCAGGAGCCAGTCAGCCAGCCACTGGACCCGGACAGCAGCAGGTTCCAAGTGCTAGTCAGCCTACCATTGGAGCCAGCCAGATCATCATTGGAGCTGGTCAGAATATACCTGAGCAACAGGCAATCGGATTTAATCACCCAGTCTTGAGCGAGCCAATCCGCCGAGCAACCACAAGCTCATTTCCAATCCAAGATCCTGAGTTGGCTCGAAAGTTAGCTGAGATGGAGGCGCTCATTCAACGGATTCCTGGGATGCCGGCTCCGATTAAGAAGAGTGCAGCAAGCTGTTATGCGGACTCTCCATTCGTAGATGACATTGCACTAGTGGAAATGCCAAAGAAGTTCAACTTCCCAAATATGAAGATGTTTGACGGGACGTCTGACCCGGATGATCACATCGCACAGTATAGGCAGAGGATGTTCACCGTTGCCATCCCACGTGATATGAGGGAAGCATGCATGTGTAAGGGGTTTGGTTCTAGTCTGATTGGACCAGCCCTCCAGTGGTATACTAATTTACCTAATAATTCTATTTCTACTTTTGCACAATTGACTGACACTTTTGTTGAGCAGTTTGCTAGTAGCAGGAAACTTGAAAAGTCTGCAGAAGACCTCTACATCATAGTTCAACGACGGGGTGAGCCTTTACGAGAGTACGTAGGCCGCTTCAACAAAGAAAAGGTTTCTATAACCCATTGTAATCAGGACACAGCCATCTCAGCCTTCCGCAAGGGACTCCGGTACGACTCAGACCTATACAAAGAACTTACCAAGTATCCTTGCAAGACGATGGAAGACGTTCTCGCCAAAGCCTGGGCACAGATCAAGTGGGAGGAGGATGAAGTTAACTATTATCACTCTTCTCCGAGGAAAGACACTCGAAGAGACTCGAGGGCAGGCAGACGGCAGAGTGATAGACGATCCGAGCCATACCCGTATCCCAACAGATCAGAGAACAGAAGGAGGGAGTACAACCGGTCGTCCGAGACACGTCTGCGAGATGGACCAAAGATACCAGAATACAATCTTTCAATTTCACCAGCTGAAGTCGTTGGCGTACTGAAAGGACTCGGAGACAAAGTGAAATGGCCGGAAAGGATGAGGACTCCGTCTGACCAGCGAGACAAAGCAAAATGGTGTGAATTCCACAATGACCACGGTCACCGAACGGATGAGTGCATTGCCTTAAAACTCGAAGTATCCAACCTGTTAAAGCGTGGTCACCTGACTGACTTACTTACAGACAAAGGCAAAAGAACATTCCAGCAGGAGGCAGACAGGTCAGTCGTCCGAAGAGAAGTAACCCCGCCGAAACCACCTACTCATGAACGGACGGTGAACGTAATAACTGGTGGCTCTGAGGTAAGCGGAGTCACCCATTCAGCAGCCAAAAGACATGCCAGGCAGACCAACTGGGTCAAAGGAGAGTCCGGCGAGACAGAGAAGAATACCATCAACCTACCAGCTCAAACCATCAGTTTCTCAACAACAGAGTCAACCAGACTCCTCAACCCACATCATGATGCTCTTGTCATTGCACTTTACATTGCTAATTGTCTTACTAAACGTATACTTATTGATAATGGTAGTTCAGCTAACATTTTATTTTTAAGTGCTCTCAGGGAAATGGGGATAGATGAATCAAAGATTATAAAGAAGACTACAATCCTCATCGGTTTCAGTGGAGAACAAAAGAACACACTAGGAGAGATCGAGCTACCTGTCTATGCCGAAGGAGTCAATCTATGCACAAGATTCCTGGTAGTAGACTCTCCGTCTGCTTACAACGTGATACTGGGACGACCATGGATACATGAAATGGAGGCAGTCCCTTCAACATACCACCAAGTTCTAAGGTTCCCAACTAAGTGGGGAGTAAAAGAAATTAAAGGCCAACAGAAAGATTCGAGAGCGTGTTACCAGACTACCATGAAACCCAAACCCGCTCAGTTATAGCAATTACAGGAAGACAGACTGACTGACTCCCAGTTGAACCAACCAGACATGGAGGAGTTGGACGAAGTCCAGATACATCCGGACTTTCCAGATCACAAAGTCCAAATCGGATCACGATTGGATCCTGACATCAGAACTAAGCTCATTGACTTTTTATCTGCCCATTATGATTGTTTTGCTTGGTCCCATGCGGACATGACTGGAATTGACCCCGAAATAATTGTCCATAAATTGCAGGTTGATCCAGACTACCCACCAAGGAAGCAAAAAAGAAGAAAATTTGCCCCTGAAAGGAACAAAGCCATTAACGAAGAAGTTCAAAAGCTTATTGATAATGGGTTCGTGAGGGAGGTGCATTATCCCGACTGGTTGGCTAACGTAGTCATTGTGAAAAAAAAGAATGGCAAATGGCGAGTTTGCATTGACTTCACAGACCTCAACAAGGCGTGTCCAAAAGACTCGTTCCCATTACCGCACATAGACATGCTAGTAGACGCCACAGCCGGTCATGAACTCCTAAGCTTCATGGACGCATACTCAGGATACAACCAGATCCTGATGCATCCAGACGACCAGGAAAAGACAGCCTTCATGACCAACTTAGGCATATTCTGCTACAAGGTCATGCCATTCGGATTGAAGAACGCTGGAGCAACATATCAGAGACTAGTCAACAAGATGTTTGCCGGATTACTGGGGAAGACGATGGAAGTCTACATTGACGACATGCTCGTCAAATCCCTCATTGCAGAGGACCATATCAACCATTTAAAACAATCTTTTGACATTCTCAGGAAATATAATATGAAACTGAATCCAACTAAATGTTCTTTTGGTGTGACTGCAGGAAAGTTCCTTGGGTACCTTGTAACCCAAAGGGGAATCGAGGCAAACCCAGCACAGATAGAGTCAATCCAAAGGATTCCTTCCCCAACGTGCATAAAAGACGTACAGAAACTAACTGGACGCATTGCAGCACTCAGCCGATTCATCTCAAAGTCTTCAGAACGATGTCACCTCTTCTTCAACACGCTAAGGAAATCAAAAACCTTCGAGTGGACAGCTGAATGTGAAGAGGCACTGGGCCAGCTAAAACAGTACCTGACCAGCCCGCCTCTCCTCTCAAAGCCAAAAGACAATGAGACATTATTCATCTATCTAGCAGTATCCGAGACGGCAGTTAGCGCAGTCCTAGTCCGGGAAGAGGAAGGCAAGCAGTCTCCAGTCTACTATGTAAGCAAAGCTTTGCTTATACTTCCAGTGCCATCCAATAACGGTCTTGACCACCTTCCCACTCAAAACAATCCTCCATAAACCAGAATTGTCAGGCAGACTTACCAAGTGGGCGGTAGAGCTCAGCGAGTACGAAGTAACATACAAGCCACGAACTTCCCTCAAATCTCAGGTATTAGCTGATTTCATTGCAGATTTTACACCTAACATGCATGTGCAGGCAGAAAAAGAACTTTGTTGTCTGACCGAGGGACAATCAGTCGGAATCTGGAAGTTGCAAGTAGACGGCTCAAGTAACACCAGAGGAAGTGGACTCGGACTCGTCCTGACTTCACCCCAAGGTGACATAATCGAACAAGCAGTCCGATGCGGGTTCAAAGCTACCAACAATGAAGCTGAATACGAAGCAATGATAGCAGGACTCGGACTAGCCAAAGACATGGGAATAAAAAAGATCGTGGTCTTCAGTGATTCTCAATTGGTAGTCAACCAAATGCAAGGTAGCTACCAGGCCCGGGATAACAAAATGACTGCCTACCTCAACAAGACTAAAGAGTTGCAGTCAGTCTTCGACGAGTTCACTATCAACCAAGTACCAAGAGGGGAGAACAGCCATGCAGATGCATTAGCAAACCTTGGATCCTCCATCCAGACAACCGACCCCAAGACAATACCTGTAGTATATCTCCAATGGCCAGCTGTCTGGAAAGATGAAGAAGAGCAAGTTAATGACATCTCCAACAACCGAACATGGATGACTTCAATAGTCGAGTACTTAGAACATGACATACTTCCCGAAGATAAGAACGAAGCACGTCGGGTCAAGGCTCAGTCAGCCCGCTTCACTATTATACAAGGTAAACTATATAAACGTTCATTTTCTGGTCCATATTTGAAATGCATTAACCCTGCAGAGGCCAAATACGTACTGGCTGAGTTGCATGAAGGAGAGTGCGGCAACCACTCTGGAGGACGAAGCTTGGCGCACCGTGCCCTAACACAAGGCTACTACTGGCCAACCATGCGAGCTGATGCCTCTGACTATGCCAGACGATGCGACAAATGCCAACGGTTCGCTCAGATATCCCACCAACCTCCGGAGCGTCTCATCTCAATCACGTCCCCTTGGCCATTCATGAAATGGGGGATGGATATAGTAGGCAAGCTTCCAACCGCACCAGGACAGAAAATGTACATGCTTGCAGTGACCGACTACTTCAGCAAGTGGATCGAAGCAGACTCATTCCACCAAGTCCGAGACAAAGAAGTAAAGGGTTTCATTTGGAAGAATGTGATCTGTAGGTACGGAGTACCAAAAGAAATTGTGACAGACAATGGTTCTCAATTCATCAGTTTCGACTTCCAAGACTTCTGCAAGTTCTGGAACATCAAGCTCAGCTTCTCGACACCAAGGTATCCCCAAGCAAATGGACAGGCAGAGTCATCCAACAAGACCATCATGAACAACATCAAGAAGCGCCTCGAAAAAGCTAAGGGAAGATGGGCTGACGAGTTGCCAGGAGTACTGTGGTCCTATCGAACCACAACCAGGACTGCGACAGGGGAGACACCATTCTCATTAGCTTACGGGATGGAGGCAGTCATCCCTACTGAGAGCGAAGTTCCGACAGCCAGATATGAGCTAACTACAGACGAAGAAAATTGGGAAAACATGTGCCATGAACTCGACACCATCGACGAAAGAAGGGACAAAGCACTCTTAAGAGTCTCAGCCTATCAACAGAGCATAGCCAGACATTACAACAAGAACATCCGCACTCGGACATTCAAAGTAGGAGATTGGGTTCTACGAAGAGTCTTCCAAAACACTAAGGAAGCTGGAGCAGGTAAGCTCGCCCCGACATGGGAAGGTCCCTACCTCATCACAAAGGTAGTCGGACATGGAGCATACAAGCTACAAACAAAGGAGGGACGCGATATCAACAACAGCTGGAATGCTATCCACTTGAGACTGTATCACTCTTAACTTAACCCAGTCTACTTTCATTTTCTTTCATCAGTATTCTCACAAGATCTTCATTCGAGCAACATACTGACACTTATAATGCAGGAAGTGTCAGAACTACATTTGGGCTTGATCCCTGCAAAGGGTATGTAGGCAGCTCCACGGAGCGCATCCCCCTATCACAACCATTTTTTCTTTATATATATACTACGAACAGTTCAATAACAAATCTAAATATAAATTGACTAAGTCACTTTATACTTAGATTGGGGGAATAAGACACTAATACTCCATAAGTCATTCAGCCAATCAGCATCCGATACAATAACTTAAACAACACTAACAGAAGCTACAACAAGCCATAATACAACAAAACTAGGTCAGTTAGATCAGGATACAATACTACATAAGAAAAAGTTCATACAACAACTAGAAAAGGCCCGACAAACTCTGTTATCCCACGACAATGAACACGAGTAGAAGAGGAATCAGTCATCCACAACCAGATCATTAGTAGTCATGATGCCAAAAGAAGTGGTTAACTCTTCGGCCCGGGTTATCTCTTCAGCCCTCATCTTCTCCAATTCCTCAAGATCAGCAATGTATTTGGGAACATCCCAGCTATCAGCCTTACCATCCCGAAACTCACTAGCCATTACGCCACGGCATTGGATCTCAGCCTCCAGCCCAATGACCAACATCCGATTCTCCAACGAAGCAACCTCGGCTTTCAAATCATCAACTTGACCAAGAGTCACTCTCAGCTTCTCGACATCAGCTTCCTTGGATTCTAGTTGAGCCTTCAAATCAGCTATGAGTTGATCAGACTCCTTCTTGGAATCTTTCAGCCGACTAACTTCACCCCGAAGATCATTTCTCTGACTCCTTACTTCCTTTAGAGTTGCCATTAAGGACTTGATTTTCTTCTTCAGCCAAATGACCCCTTGCAAACCCTGACACATAAAAAAGAAAATGTAAGACAACAAGAGAAATCAGCTAGTCGGCACAAACAAAACTAAATGAAATATTCGTACCTGGAACAAATGAGAAACAGTGGTATCAATTGACCCATCCGTACCAACCTGCTCCATTCTGTGATCATCTTCGGGCCACAACAACTTATCAATCTCTCCTAAGTGAGGCCCAATCTCACTATAGGCCGCAGCATTGGAAGGGAACGAAAGGACAACGGTGTCGCTAAATGGGTCGGAAGAATCATCCTGCACAGCCTTCTTCTTTTTTTTCGTCTGACTCCGCGTCAAAACAGGGGGATCAGCCGGAGGCACGACAACCTCTCTGTCAGCTTCTGAGCTCCCAACGGACGATTTCTTTGCTTGACGCAAACGTTCCAAGGCATTGGAACCGGTTAGAGGAAGTGTAAAGGGTCGGGACATAGCTACGTCTGCAAACAACCGCTCACTTGTCGTCAATTCAGTCAAAAAATTGGGAGTATATCCCAAGACTTCTAAACTTCTCTTGATAAACACAACACGAGGATTATCAGGACTCTGTAGAAGAGGAATACCTTCAGGGAGTTTTTCAACAGAGCGCCACAAAGAACTCTGACGAAGACTCGATTCAGACAACAAATCACTCCACTCACGCTCCGCCTCAGGAATAGCAAGAATACTCTTAAGTCGACCAGAAGACTCCCTCGAATCCCAAAGGTACTCAACTCGAAGCCTACCTGCAAAATGATAGAAGTATCAGCACACAAAATAAAATAAAAACAACAACAACATGTATATGCAAGGAAACGGATTAGTAGGCAAGCATAAAAGACTCACATGCAGGAGACCATGAACAAGGTATCCTACTATCAGCAGGTAACCCCAACGAGACGAAAGGGACGAAGAAGTAACGGTCCTTCCACCTCTTATCTCCACTCTTCAAACTAATAATTAAAGGAGGGTCCTTCCCCCTAGTTGTTAACTGGTACCTACCTTTGTCATTAAGGTGTGCCTTCAAGTAGTAAGCTCTCAACAAGTCAGCCACCCCAAGTGTTATCTTGTGCCTTTCACAAAGGACTTCGAGAGACATCAAAATCCGCCATGAATTTGGCATTAGTTGTCCGGGCGAAATCTCGTGGTACTCACACAACTCAACGACTAATCGGGGGATGGGAAACCGAAGCCCTTCTTTGAAGGGAAGTTCATACAGACACACCCAACCAGGTAAGTGCCAGTCAGGCCGCTCCGCCTTAGCAGGAGCATGCAGACTGATGGTATCAGGGATCTCATAATGACGACGAAGATAGGTCAACTCACCTAAACTTATGGAAGACCTAGGATTAGAACTAAGCATACTACCAGAACCCGGCATACCACCATCAATAGGTTCGTTAGAATCTATTCCCCTTCCAGTAACATCACCTAAAGGACGACCCCCCAATTCTACTACTGTAATTCGGTTGCAATCAACCATCTCAGCAGAACTTTGAAAGAGAGAACTAAAATCTTCTTCACTAAACGAACAAGACAGTCGACAGACTGAATCAGCGTGACTATCACACCTACTTGTAGACATAATGAGCTGATCACCTAGAGCAAAACAACAGCTAAGCCTTAAGGAACACAAAAAAGACATGAAGAATATTTAGCTCGATACACAATCAAGAAGCGCTGGACGACTCATCAATCAATCAGTCAGACGGACCAAACATAAAAAACATATGATTAAACGAGGCAAAACAGACTACTATATCAAATTAGATTACAAAGTATTCAGTTAAACAGTAGTCAGCCTATAAGTCTCTACTAATCAGTCAGACATACCACTCAGCTCAAGGAACAGAAACACATGAATTAGACATACGCCTAAACAACAGAAATTCATATGCCACCATTGCAATCAGATCAAACGCAAACAGAAAATCTACAGGATCAAACAAAAATAACAGTTGAATAAACTAACCTAGCACGAAGAACATGAAGAACACGAAGAACACAAAGAACATGCATAAGGACATTGAAAGGAAAACAAATGAGAGAAAACTTATTCTGTAAATCGTAAAATGGATAACAGCGAGACCCCCGTGAATAATTTCTGAAAAAGGTAAATTGAGTCAATGCATATTCTGTAACTATTGGGAAAATGGATAAATTCTGATGGAATTAATTTCTTTTTTACTCTTTGATAAAAGAATGAATTCTATACCAAAGAGTGAGGGACAAACTGTAGTGGACAAAATTCGTATACTTGAAAAATAATAGTCCAACAAGCAGTCAGTCAGCCCAATAAGCTATCTAACTAGCCAAGAAGGCCCAAAGCCCATGTAAAATAGGCTCGCATATACAAAGTACCATCCAATTACCCAAAACCATACCCGGACCCGAATTCGGATACACTCAGTCAGCCAGGGACCTTGAAACAGTCAAGGCTCCCATCACGTTCGCCAAGAATCTCGGAATAAAACCACTTGGAGCGAGTCAAGCGAAGGAGAAAGACGGAGGAGGACGGAACGAGAAGGAGGACAATAAATAAGACCATCAGAGGTTGAGAAAAGGCATAAAATAATCACTGAACTTTCTTTACTCTCTAATTGAAACGAAGGCTACTCTATTTCTGAGCAATCCAGTCAAGCAAGACTAATTAGTCAGTCTGATTGGACCTGACCTAGTCGCTTGACTCCTCCGTCATCGCCACTGTCACTCTGACCATTTTACGACTCCTTCATCCATCATCATTTCGACTATCTATATCTTAATTTTATTACTTTCTATTAGCTCTCGTTACAACCCGACTGACTTGAGCGTCGGAGTCCCTTTGGCTGACACCCCACCGGTGCTCCCAATTGAACTCTCGTCTCTCTTCTTTTTGTTATTGACAGGTTGCTGGTGCCCATCTAATCAATTGTAGGAAATCACCTCTACACCAGTAACTGGGTTTGGTATGGTCCGGACCGACGGGGTTTACTTGTTCATTGTTCACTGGGCCCAGGTTGGGCCCGTGCCTCTTCAATGGGTCCATGGACCCATTTGTTCGTGCCACATGTCATAGGTGGAAAATATGGATAACAATCACCATTTACATGATTTCTGATTTTGATTTAAGATATGAGAAGTGATAATTGAATACTTTGGTTAGAGAATCATAGATTCTTATAGGACGGGAATACCTATATAATCTGTGTAGTGTGAAGTTTCTGTTCTTAATAACTTCTAGTAGGTTGAAACTGTCACAGAGATGTAGGGAATTTATTTATTAGGTTCACTTTCTATATCTTGAGAAAGAATAGAAAGTACATTAGAAAACTACTAGCAATATAAGAAAAAGAAGTTGTAAACTAGAATAGATGCATTAAAAAAATTGTAATGATGAAGTTAGAAACCCTAGGTTTTAGTTATATAAGTTTTTCCTTTAATTATTTTCATTTGTTTATTTCATTAGTTGCTTTAATTTAATTTTCTAAATCAAATCTTGTTAAATCTAGAATTCAAACTAGAAAGTTGGTAAGTAATAAACAATATTTGTGGAAACAATACTTTATCACTTTATTACATGTTTACGATTGTGCGCACTTACGTATATATTTTCCACAACAATGGAAAGATTTATAATTGCTAAGAATGATTGTTTGTGAGTACAAACAACCTGTAAAATGAACGAAAATAAACTGTGAAAGCCTTTGGATACTGGGGTGGTGTTGACTGACAGTCAAGTTCGTAAGAAAATCGATTAGTGTGTTGGCAAGGGACTCATCTAGACAATCGATTTTTGAGTTTTTTTTAGAGATCTTTTAGAGAGTAAATACTTGAGTAAAAGTGAGTGAATGCGCAATGTCCCATAAGGAGGCTTAGTGGTGCTCCATAAGGAGGCTTCGGCTTTGGTATTTATAGACTCTTGATTATGTTACTACTCAGTTATGGGTGAGTAAGCGTGAGAAATGGTCTTCTTTATTTTTAAGAAAAAGGTCGATTCTCTTGGACAAGTTGGAGGCTGTTCCGGTTTGTGATTTTTTTCACGTGTTTGACTAGTTCATCTAGCCTCGCCACTCAGTGGATCACTTTTTGGGATTAAGCATGGGTCAAGAGACTCAATTCCCAATAAAAGACTCTAGGTGGGTGGATTGTGGCTTATTTAGTCTGAAGATCAGTGAATAGGGAGTCGGGTATGAGTTGTGTAGGAAAGCTACTAACTTGACTAAATTCGTGGGTCATCATATCTCTTTGGACTAGTGATGCACACAGGGCGGGGAATTGGCGGGGTTTGCTCCCCCCGTCCCCGTCTCCGTCCCCATCCCCATTTATATTTCTAATCCCCGTCTCCGCCCCATCCCCGTTTATTCCCCGTCGGGGACAGGGTGGGGAATCCCTTATTGGGGCGGGGAATCCCCACGGGGAACCCATTTATTTAAAAAATAAATTTTAAAATAAAAATCGTAAATTATATGTAAACTAAAATATTGCACAATATTTAAAATATTAAAAAAATTACTATTATACTACAAAAACACATAAAGATAAATATAAAATACATATAAAATATTACAAAAATATATAAAAATATAAACGGGGCCACGTCGGGGCGGGGAGTGATATCCCCGTCCTCGCCCCATTTAATATTCGGGGATCGAAAATTATCTCCATCTCCGCTCCGTCCTCCATTTAGATGGCGATTCCCCGCCCCAATAGGCGAGTCCCCGTGAGGCCTCATCCCATGGGGAAAATGTGCATCCCTACTTTGGACAATGATATTTATGATCTGGGCCAATTTTTGGCAACTACATATATCAAGTGAAATTTGTGATGCAAATTCTTTCACAATTTCTATTTTGATGATTGAAAATAAGGTTAATTACATATATGGGTCCGATAAACAATAATTCAAACCAAACTTCTCCACCACATTCATATTTGTTTCGATTTCTCAAAAAAAAAATTTATTTTTTATTTAACTTTGTTCCTAATCAAGTGGATGTATTAAAATGGGTAAATTAGTAATTTTGGTAGTTAATAATTAGGATTCAGAAGAAAAGTTCATTTTTAGTTGCTATTAGTCTCTTAACATATATAGAAATACTATTTACTTTGTTGTCTTTTTCTTCCATTTTCTAAAATAAATAAAATACAAGATAAAGTTGTTTTTAGATTCCATGTCCCTACACCTCAAGCATACATCATTATACTTAATATCTTATCAATATATTATAATTGATAATTATTTCTTCTTTTGTTTGTGGTATCTAACAAACTACATACTAATATGTAATTATTTCTAACTAAATAATATAAAAACTTTATTTCCCGATGTAAATAAAGTATGTAATGTTACATAAATAGTTTTTTTCTTAATATTGTCGATTTTTTTTTTATAACGGAATAACTACATGTAGATTTGTGTCCTTTATTTTTGAAATGGAATATTTTAAAAAAAAATTTAATTGAGGTCTTTTGTATTAATTTATAATTTTAATGTACAAATATTGAAAAATAAAATAAAATCTTGACAAGAAGATACTTAACACATGCACAGTCTCTCCGAAAAATGGAAACCGTTGATATATTAAATGTAAAAAAAAATATCACGTTAAAAAGTCAAATACAACTTTGAGCTACTATACTATTTGTAGGTTAAGCTTACTCTCTAATCTTCTCGATTCTGAGCTTCACTGACGATTTGCCATCTTTTTAATTTTTTTTTCTTTCACCACACACTAGGCGTGTTTATAGTATTTTGCTAATTTTTTAGATTATACTGCATATATAATTTGAGTAAGTTTTTCAAATCGTAATCTGCACCGCATAAATTTCGAACCGCATAAATCGGAGTGTAAAAATATGATGTGATGCGATGCGATATAGACAATTTATCATATCATCAAGTAATTTAACAATTAAATATTATAATTAATAAAGATTTATAATAAAAACTTATAACTAGAGAGTGTTTAACAAAACAAATAAATATACAACAAACTAATAAATTTTTAGCAAAACAAAAAAATTACAACAAACTAATAATAAATAAAACAATGTGCTATATATATATTATATATATAAGATTTTGATTAAAGAATAATATATTTAGGTTAAAGTAAAATATATGTTAGCATTTTACGAAACATAATAATTTTTTTTAGATATTGTATATATTATACTATATAAATATATATGCACTAAGTTTAAAGATAGTAAAATTAATATATATTTATTCTATATAAAAAGTGTGTAATAACATAAATTTTTTGTTTTGAAAGTTTATTTTGTTAACTTTAACTAAATATACTTTTAAAATTAATTAAAAATAAATATTTATTAATTATATTAATATAAATTTAAATATTATAAAATATCATTAGATATTTATTTTATTATAATAATATTTAATACTAAATTAGATATTTATTAATTATATTATATAAATTTAAATGTTATAAAATATCATTATTATAATAATATATAAAATATAATATATAATTATAATTTTTATAAAATTTTGGTAGAATAAATATTTAGTAATTATATTAATATA
This sequence comes from Humulus lupulus, assembly GCF_963169125.1. Lineage (NCBI taxonomy): Eukaryota > Viridiplantae > Streptophyta > Magnoliopsida > Rosales > Cannabaceae > Humulus > Humulus lupulus. The sequence goes on along the minus strand of NC_084794.1, from coordinate 280,296,723 downwards.
AATTTACATGTAATAAAATATTAATATTAATATTATAATAATATATAATACATAATAAATATATTATATATAAGTGTTGTGCAATAATTAAATAAGAAATTAAAATAACATTTACCTTTTATCAAAAATAAAGAAATTTATTTTTTAATCATTGAGATGTAATTTGAGTTATAACATCATAAATATTTTGTACATTAAATGAGATAGTTTATGATCTAAAATATTATCAAATTATATATATATTTTTAAAAATTATAATCAATGTCTTGATTTAATTTTTTTTAATATATTTATATTATTTTTTATATATAATATTATTTATTTATTTAAAATTATACGACAAATTTATTTAAATAAAACTAATCACTGTGTGATTCAAAACCGTAGACTAGCTGCAGCTTGATTGGGCAAAAATACAAGCAGGAACCTCATCCCGAAATGTTCCAAACCATAAATTGCGTAAATTGAACTGTGGTGCGTTGTGTGCGGTTAGTGAAGGTGTAAGCTGTTTGATGAACTCATATATAAATACATATAGAGAGAGAAAGAGAGTGTAGAGAGAGATGGGTATGGTTGGGAGAGATATAGACGATCTTCCGAAGAACGCCGCCAATTACACGGCGTTGACGCCGCTCTGGTTTCTTGAGAGAGCGGCGACGGTACATCCGACGAGAACGTCGGTGATTCATGGTTCTCGACACTACACGTGGCTTCAGACGTACCATCGGTGTCGTCAGTTCGCCTCTGCTCTCAACAATCATTCCATCGGCCTCGGCAGCACGGTACTTCTTCTTACTTACCTATTTACTTATTTAACTCTTTTGATAACTCTGTTTGGTTGCCGAGAAACCGGCGCCGTCCTTTAGTTTCGGTTGGATCATACAAATTGTGCTGAGCTTAGGTGATAGAGTCAAGTTTTGACTTTTTCAATTTTGTAATATGTCATTGTGTATTTATTTATTTTTATGTACACATATTTTCCAATAATTGTACGAAAAAAAATTAATGGCATGTTTCTTGATTTTCTCAGCTTGTTATGAGAAAAAAATCTTACTTTATAGTTGACTTTAATTATCGTAGGTAGGTACTAAAACTGCGTGTTAAAACTTGAGATTATGGCGAAAATGAAAGTAATTAATGAAATCATGGGTTTGGTTCTTTTTTACTTCATGTTTTAGTGAAGTGAGTGAGACTGAATAGTGAAATGTATTGAAGAAGAGATTGTTACAAATGTGTGTATGCACCCATATACACATATATGTATGTATATAAATGTTACTAAGAAGACTTTAGTTGTTAGTTTCCTCCTTTATTGAGGTTATATGGTCAGGGTATTGGTCTTAGTTTTTTGATACTGAAAGGGTACATTATAGAATTCAGATGTAATAACAGAGTAAAGAAAAACATATGATCAAAATGGTTGAGTGAAATTTTCATATGCTAATCAATGTTTCTGCTTTCATGCGGGAAATGACGACTATAAGGCAGGGCTAGTGACTAGAGTGAAGTGATAGCAGGGTAGCTTATCAGAGAGAGTTAGTGCTTGTTGGTATTTTTGTTTCATTTCATTCACACCAGATTAGAACTATGTTTCAGAGAAACTTGGAAATGGAAGTCTTCTTTTGATATACTATCTTATTTCCCTAAAACATCAATATATTAGCGACCAGAAATTGAACTATTTGCATATTTTACCTTGATGTTTTTCGCTTTTTAGCAGATTTTCACTCTTATTTGATTCATTTCTGCAATTTATATATCTAGGTTGGCTGATTACGGGTGGGTTTATGTTCTATCACCTTATGGGTTTTAATTCTTGAAACAGACCTTTTAGAGTTTGCTGTCTGATTAATGTTTGATTTTATTTATGGCCAACAGGTAGCTGTAATTGCTCCAAATGTTCCTGCCCTTTATGAAGCTCATTTTGCTGTACCAATGGCAGGGGCAGTGGTGAATTGTGTGAACATTCGTCTAAATGCATCAACAATTGCTTTCCTTCTGGGTCATTCATCAGCTGCTGCTGTGATGGTAGATCAGGAGTTTTTTTCCTTGGCTGAGGAAGCTTTGAAAATCTTAGCACAGGAAAGCAAAAGCCATTACAAGCCCCCACTTCTAGTGGTAATAGGTGATGAAAGTTGTGATCCTAAGACTCTTGAATATGCTTTGAAGACAGGAGCCATTGAATATGAGAAATTTCTGGAAGGGGGTGACCCTGAATTTGATTGGAAACCACCAGAGGATGAGTGGCAAAGCATTTCTTTGGGTTACACTTCTGGTACGACAGCAAGCCCCAAGGGGGTGGTGTTGAGCCACCGTGGAGCGTATCTGATGTCTTTGAGTGCTTCTGTTGTCTGGGGGATAAATGAAGGAGCTATATACTTGTGGACTCTACCCATGTTCCATTGCAACGGTTGGTGTTACACTTGGGGTATGGCTGCTTTTTGTGGTACAAACATATGTTTACGACAGGTAAAAAAAAAGTTATATACTTTGTGTTAAATGTAAAAGCATGACTTCTTGAGTTATATATTTTAGCCCTGAACCTCTCTCTCTTTTCATTTTGTTTTTCTTTCATCTTTGCAGGTTACAGCAAAGGGTGTCTATTCTGCCATAGCCAAGTATGGTGTTACTCACTTTTGTGCTGCTCCTGTGGTACTCAACACCATAGTCAATGCCCCACCAGAGGAAGCTATCATTCCTCTCCCTCATCTTGTACATGTCATGACTGCTGGTGCTGCTCCACCTCCTTCAGTTCTCTTTGCAATGTCCGAAAAAGGCTTCAAGGTCGCCCACACTTATGGTCTCTCTGAAACTTATGGTCCTTCCACGATATGTGCATGGAAGCCTGAATGGGATTCACTTCCTCCCATCAAACAAGCTCGATTGAATGCACGCCAAGGTGTTCGATACATTGCATTGGAGGGCCTCGATGTTGTCGATACCAAAACAATGAAGCCTGTCCCTGCTGATGGAACTACTATGGGAGAGATTGTCATGAGGGGAAATGCTGTGATGAAGGGTTACTTAAAGAATCCAAAAGCTAACGAAGAATCTTTCGCTGATGGTTGGTTTCATTCAGGTGATCTAGCAGTAAAACATCCAGATGGGTACATAGAAATCAAAGACAGATCAAAGGACATCATCATATCCGGAGGTGAGAACATAAGTAGCTTGGAGGTTGAGAACACTCTGTATTTGCACCCAGCAGTATTAGAAGTATCTGTTGTGGCCAGGCCCGATGAGCGCTGGGGCGAGTCTCCATGTGCTTTCGTGACATTGAAGCCCAATATAGACAAGTCCAACGAACAAGTTTTGGCTGAAGATATCATTAAGTTTTGCAAGTCCAAAATGCCTGCTTATTGGGTCCCCAAATCAGTTGTATTTGGACCATTGCCAAAGACAGCCACTGGTAAGATACAAAAGCATGTACTAAGGGCCAAGGCCAAAGAGATGGGGGCCCTTAAGAAGAGCAACTTATAAATTTATATTAACTATATATGATGCTGACTTATCAATAAAGATGCTTGTTCTTCTTAGCTACATACATCTCTATATGAAAAAGCATTTCGTTTGAGATTTGGGACTGTTCTCCACATCTCATGAACATGTTTTGGTTATCATTGTTTGTTTGTTTGTCTTTTATTATTATTATTTATTTTTACTTGGTTTAGACGGAACTGGGTAGTATCATTATCTGACCATGATGTAATCAATTTCCCATATAACACATTAGCACTATAAACAACACTGTTTCATTCATTATCTAAACATATGATAATTATTCAATTTATTGCTTTTGCTTGCTGTGCTGGCCTGGCAAATGGGCTACGGGCCAGCATTGAATTTTAGGCCGTGTAAGCTTTAACAAAACATTTTTATATCTTTTTGTCAACAAAAATTACGATTTGCCTTTCTTGTGAAATATAAAGACCTTTTTTCTTTGTACAACTTTAATATGTACCAAATACCAATCATCGAGGGTTGAGGAGACAAGAGTAGGCCTACTGAGGAATCTATCTTGATTAATTACGTATACTAATCATCTTCTCATTACAAGTCTTTTCTTTTCCTTTTTAAGTTTTTACATTTTGTGATATGATCTATCTAGTAAACATAGAAAAAGACATCTTTCAAAGCTCAGTCATCAGTGAAGTATATCAATTTGAAGGTGTTATGAACACCATAGAAACCTCCTGAAATCATATTACTCATTTTTAGGGAACAAAGACATTTATTATAGTTCATAATAACACATGCATCACATTCAGCTCGACTACTTCATTATAGTTTGAATTCACAATGTTCCACTTCATAACAGTAAGGGCAAAAGTCATGAGTGGAATTAATAATGAAACAATGACTCGAAAGTTTTGATCACTATATGGTCTTGGACTTTGCATAGAACTAATTAATCATATTATATCTTAAACTAATATATGAAACACTGCTTAACAACTAACCAACTGAAAGAAAGAAAAAAGAATCGGTCAAAAACACCTAAAACTAAAATAAAATACAAATACAAATAGAAAGCAGCAAATACATGGAAAGATAAAACTAATTCCGAATAAATATTTTTTCTTTTCTCTTTCATTTTTTTTGGGTGGCTGGGTTTCTAATATGTTTGGGAAGGGCATAATAGGTTCAGCTAAATATCTACAAACTATGTGATTTACATTAAACACACAAAAGGGATTTCTAAGGTAGCAAAAATCTAGAAGAGGATAAGAATAGCTTTTGTGATCTATTAAAATAAATGTATATGAGCTAGCTACTTGGACTCTCTCAGTTGCGTTTCAATTTTGTTTTTTTAAGGATAAGAACATAAGGGCCAATCACTTTCTTCACCATGCTCATATTGAGGCTTAAATTGGCTTATCATCCACAAAAGTTGGTCTCATCCATGCAATTTGATCATTTAAATATATACTATACATATTTATAAAACTCTATTTTCCCATTTATGGGTTAATATTTTGTGCTCATCCAAAACCAAAAACTCAAGTAGTCAAAAATTGTGATAATAGAGGACTATAGATGGGGTCCATTTCCATCTCATTTACACTCATTCATGAATGGCCCTAACTAATTAACTCAAGATTTGGCTTAAAATTAAATTCCAACCAATCATGTTTCTCAAAATTCCATTTATTGTTGCTCACATCCACTGTCTTATATGTCTTGTCCCTGCCCCAACACAACTCAACCAACCCTACTACTATTTCTTCTTCATTGCTTGTAAAGAAAGAATTTATATATATATATATATATTTATATAAATTTATATATAGTTGGTTGGCTTGGCCATGACCTTAAAGCAAAAAACCAAAAATTGAATTATTGAATCGTTACACAATATATATATGTATGGATATGTCTTAATTGATATAACCTTTAATATATGTACAGATATCTTTAGTCACAACCCTATATATACAAAGGGATTAAAATATATGAAGGTAACCACCATGCACATGAAATGAAATTAAGTGGTAAATTGCTCAAATTATTTGTCAAGACAAGAGAGGTGTTTTTATTATTATGGTGGTTGGTATGTATGCCATTCTAAAGGTGTCACATACTACTTCCCTTCAATAAAAAAAATAAACAAATAAAAAAAATGACCAAAGCGTCACATACTAATATTTATTACAAAAGACTTTTGGTAACTAGGAATCTGTAATTAATTTAGTTATTTGACTAAATTTTAATCATACAAATTATATAAACAAAGCTAGTGAGAACTCATGTAAATAAATTTTGATTTGTTGTTCATATATGGAAAAAAAAAAGATCTGTACCAAAAAAAGTCACCAATAATTAACTTTTTAGCTATGATAGCTTCCTTTTCATTGAATATCAATTTTAGCTACAACTAAAATTTTATCACAAGTACCCGACAAAAAAAATTATCATAAGAAAAAAAAATTATATTTAGTTATACAATATTACTAATTCAAATTATATATATTATATACAAGTAACGTGCTTAGTATTATTTATATAATTTATTAAATTTGTATTTTTGTCAAAAAAATATTTCAAATAAATAAACAATATTATATATAAAAAATAGCATAAACATATTAAATAAAAAATTAAACCAAAACACTCTTTACTATTTTAAAAATATATATATAATATGATAACTTTTTTAAACATAATTAATAATTTTTTAAATAAAAATTAAGATTATGTATTATATATTATTATAATAATATTTAAATTTATATTGTTATAAGTATTAAATATTTAGTCTTGTATTAAACATTTTTATAATAATAATATTTTGTAACATTTAAATTCATATTAATATAATTAGTAAAAAAATAGAATTATATATTATTATCATAATAATATTTCTAACATTTAAATTTATATTAATATAGTTATTAAATATTTAGTTTTGTATTATATATTATTATAATAATGATATTTTATAACATTTGAATTTGAATTTATATTAATATAATTATTATATATGTAGTTTTATATTAAATATTATTATAATAATGATATTTTATATTTTATAATATATTTGAAAAATATTTATTTTTAAGTTAGTTTTAAAGTATATTTTATTAAATATTTAAAATATTACGTTAAAGTCAACAAAATAAACCATTAAAATAAAAAAAAATTTCATTATCTACACACTTATTATATAAAATAGATATATTGATTGGCAAGGACAGATTTAAAAATTTTGTGCACTGGGTTAAAATTTAAAAACTATATTAAATACACAAAATATATATATTTATAAAATATTATCAAAAAATATAATACTATATAAATATATAAATAATGGTCAAAATACAGAAAGTACATGTAAAAATGAAATAAATAAAAATTGAGGGAAAGCATAATAATAGATTTTTGTTACAAAAAAGACTAAATGTTAAAAAAAAAAATATATTTATTATTATTATTATTTTAAAATTCAGAGAGGCAACAACCCTTGTCATAAGCTAGGTTTGCTTATGATAATTGAGACGAAAGATATATTCAGTTACAATAATCATCTTTTTTTTAGGATTAATCATCATAATTTTTTATAGTGATAAGATAGTTATGATGATTTTTTTTAAGAACTTCTGTATTTCTAGTTGAAATATACAGTGACTAAAAAGTGTAGTGATTTTTATTTTTATTTTTTAAAAAAGTAATTATAGTTGGAATAAATCCAAATAAAAAGAACCACCAGAAACCTTATCAAGTAATTCTATTGCTGACATTAAATACTACTATATGATAAATAAAGTAGTTCATCGAAAGAAACCGTCAAAAAGTTTTGTATATAACAAGTTCGATCGTTATATTATATTCTACTAGAATAAGACGAAGCTTTTTTGTTCTTTCTCGTTTATTGTCTCTTTTTTCTTTCTTTTTTTTAAAAAAAAAATTCTTTGGTTCAGTGAGAATATGGGAATTGTTTTGGGAGCTTGCATATCAAAGATTGAAACTGAATGATGCAACATGTTGCATGGCTGTGATTATAAATTTTACCTATGATGAAAACAAGAAAAAAGAAAAGGAAAAAAAAAGAGTAATAATAAACAAGAGAAGCCAAATATTATGTCATTTTTTTAATTCAATCTAAAATAATATTCTTAGTCTATTTATTTTTGTCCAACTAGATTTTTTTAAAAGATTCTAAATTATCTTAAAAAAGTTTTTTTGAAAAAAAATATCCTTAACGTTTCTATTTTTGAAAAGAAATAAATATCCTTAACTTTTTTTATTATTATTATGAAAAAAACATCCTTCACTTTAATAATTTAATATATTTAAAGTTTATTTAAATTTTGCATGTTATTAATATCAAATAATATTTAATAAAAATTTAAAGCATACATATTAAAGTGTTTTTTTTAAAAAAAATTATAAGTATCTATTAATTAAAAATAAACTAAGACTAATTTTCCCTATTAAATTATATTTTTATAAATTTTATATTTATACTAGTGTATTAAAATTAAGGATCTTTAAGTCTTTAAAAGAGTTAGTTTGATAAAAAAAAATTGTTTCAGTACTATACTCTGATTTTGGACCAAACTAAATAATTGAAGATTAATCTTGAATTTTTTTTAGAAATCTGAAAATAAACGTAGTGTTTCGTTTAAATTCAAGGGACCAAAATAGAAATTAGTTTTAATGATATATATGGGCAAATACATTTATTTTTGAGTTATAGTCAGACAAAAATAATACTATCTTATAAATTAATTAGCAGCATATATATATACACCTAGTAAGCCATCCCTAGTACATGTATAATTAGCAAATAATAATAAGAGATATGGCTGTTATATCCATGTGAAATCAAGAATTATTATACCAATTATTATTAATTTCTAACCTACTGGCAGCTGTCTCTGATTTTTATTCTTAATTATTACTATATTATATTGATATTTAATAACAAACAAAATGTGTGTGTATATGCCAAAACATGAATGTAATTTTATATAATTTAAAAGAAATAAGATCACTCATAAGGGGCTTCTTTTATTTTATTAATAAATAAGATCAAATTAACAAAAAAGAAAAAAAAAACCCTAGAAAGTAATAAGAATTAATTATGTGATGATGATATCAAATTGAGCCCTTTTAAATACATAATTTGTTAGGAAGATGGAAGTTTCTTTAGTTTTGTTTCAATAAATAAAACTAAAAGATAACATATAGTGGTTAGCTAATTTTACGACTTTTATTCTCTTATTGGGTCCCAACGAATTAAATGATTCTCCTTACATCTACAATAATACTACAAAATATAATTATTATAATTTTTTTATGTATATATATACATCTTATGTCAGCTGCCATATCCAATCATATAATATAATAATATAGTATGTAGTATATTAGCTAGCTAGCTAGACAAATAAAACACCAAATATATATATATATATATATATTAGGACAATTTATTAGAGGTTTCACTTTGTAAGTCTTGTTAGTGGGACTTTTAGTATTCTCAATCTGTGAACAATTTTTGACACAATTTTTTTTTATGACTGTGTATATTGTAGTTGTTTAGAGTATCTTGTAAATTTTCAGAAAATTTCGAATAGTTTACAATACCGAAAACAAGATTCGAACATGTTGCTTTCTACGCGCATACAAAAATTTAGTCACGTATGCAATATATTTGAACTTAGTTTTCAATACTGTAAATTATTCAAAAAATTTTGAAAATTTTCAGATGCTTTAAATAGTTACAATATACACAATTATAAAAAAAATTACGCCAAAAATTATTAATGGATCAAGAATACTGAGAGCATCAAGCTTTAAAAGCTAAATTGTCCATAATATATATATATATCATTACTATTTATTTAATTTGTTCACTCGTTTAAAATCGCAGTTCATCACATGCAAGAAGAAAATAACAATAAGTTGAAGAAGAAGAAGACAAATGTTTTTATTTTTGGCCATAGATTTTTACAGTCACGAGACAACATTTTCTGGCACTGATCAGCTAATATATAGTAGTACTGATCAGTCAAGTTATGTCACGAGCTTAGAAAATTTTTTTTTGCTAGTCTACCATATAGACTAAAAAGACTCAAATATATTTAATATATATATTTATACATACACATTCCTATATAGTCAAAGCCATTACTTGCCAATGAGATATGAGTGAGAAAAACAGAGCTTTCCAAAGATTTGTTTTTCTTCCTTATTAACTTTTTTGGAAAGGTATTTAACAAGACCAACAGAACAGTTGTATATATGCCATTTGTTTCTACTTTTCTAGTACGTATGTATGTACATAAATATATATATTTACATATCTAATAATACTGAAAAAACACAAATTTTAATTAAAATAATTTTGCATTTGAGCCTTTGAGAACAGTTCTACCAATATGTATATGTAAATATTTTTTAAAAATATGTATCCAAATATTATATTCAACGACATATGTATTTTCAATTTATCAAAACTAGATCCATTATTTTAAAAAATCATACCACTTCACTGTATTTTGAATTTTAAATATAGCTACTCAATATTTTTATACGGTGGCTTTGAAATAAAGTGATTGATTATTCTCTAGTCCGTGACCCACAGTCATTCAACTTTAACTTTTACAGTCAGATTTTTTTTTTCATCCTAGATTTAGACTCTCAAAGAGGTTACGGCTAATATTAAATAATTAAATTTACTAATACCTAACTCTAATAAGAGCTTGAAAAAAGGCTCCTATAAGTACTTAGTATCATATATATATATATAGGTATTACATCATTATTTTTAATTACTGACTTCTAAGTAATTTATTTTAGTATTTTTGGTACATAAATAACTTATAATTCTAAATTTTTTTATATGATAATATATAATTGTATAAGTATAAGGAATAAAATATAAGCTACACTTTATTGGCATACAAAAAAATACCAAAAATACCAAAATTTTCCATATATATCTAAGTGAAGATATAAAAATGTAGCTATCAACTTGACACATTCTATTTTTTACATCACACATATATATGATATATATTTTGTTGTTGATTTTAGCTTCACAGCTTTAACATCCTATATACACATATATCGACGTGGAAATCTAATCATGAAAACCTGTCCGAACATTGCCATCTTCTAACGCTAACTCTCTCTTGTTATATATATTCTCTTCCACTATATATACCCCTTTATCTCATTTCATATTTTCATATCAAAAAAAAAAAACAAGCCCCACACTACACTACTATTCCATTGTTATTATAGATACAAATAAACCTGGCCATGGCCAATCCTCACAATCATAAACCCTACTTATTATTTTCATCAAAACGACCGCTCCATCTAGTTGTCCTTTGTCTCTTCTTCGTGTCGTTTTGTTCGAACAATGGCGTCGAAGCCCGCCAGCCCTTTGCTTGCGACCCCAGAAACGGCATCACAAAGGGGCTGAGGTTCTGTCAGACGACACTGCCGATTCAAGTGAGAGCTCAGGACTTGATTGGACGGCTGACATTGGCGGAGAAGATCAGACTGTTGGTGAACAACGCTATTGCGGTGCCTAGGCTTGGGATTCAAGGGTACGAGTGGTGGTCGGAGGCTCTTCATGGGGTGTCCAACACCGGTCCAGGCGTCAAGTTTGGTGGTGCCTTCCCTGGCGCCACCAGTTTCCCTCAGGTCATCACCACCGCTGCTTCTTTCAACCAGTCTTTATGGCAAGAGATTGGACGGGTATTATTTTTTCTCACTTTTATAAATAAATACAATTATATATATATATATTTCTTTTCTATTTATATTTATATATATATATATATACTTCAGTTGAGCACAAGGGTTGTGTGAGCTATATAATTTTAATTATTTATCTTTTTTCAATTTGTTACGTAGTTTAAAAAAAAATATATTTATTGGTCGGAATTGGAAATTAATAAATTGACATATGCTTTTATTAGTTTTTTAGCCTTTATCTTACGTTATTTATGTTTGATTTAAAAAAAAAAGATAAAGAGAGAACATATATACATAAAAAAAATGGTAGTTGCAAGTTGCAACAATATCTGTAGATTGGTTTTTTTTTTTTTTTTTAAAAAGAGTTTTTTTTAGTTAATTGTATATAATGAAAGATTAAAGGTACTTTTACGTTGTCTTTTATGCTATAAATAAAAGATTCTTGTTAATTTGATAAGTATTTGTTTTCCCATTATTAAGGTATTTCACGGGTTGTCACTATCAACAAGACCTTATAGATATAACATGTCTTATTATGGAGTATGGGACAGAAGAAATTAATTTAAGAGGATATTATATTTTATATATTTTCGTATAGATTGTAAAAATTATTACTATTTTTTTTATATATATATTTCTATGTATTTGGCTGGATTAATTGTGGTCCCACCACATATGACTATTATAATGAAAGGACTCCATATATGATTTTAATTAGCTTGCTACATATATATTTCGATGATGTAAATGATATCAAAATTGATAAAGAAAGTTGACTATAACTAATGGTACGTATTAACATCTGAAAGTCATTTTACGCCACCATGAAAGTTATAACTACTACAAAGACAATAAAAGAATATTATATATCTTCATCTTTCAACCAGTCATTAGGTGGTTGTTTGATTTATATTTAATTTCCTCTTATCTTAATTTATTCATTTCAATTATTCTCTTATTATTTCAACAAAGTTATCTAGAAAATGGTCTCTTTTTCTAAAATAATTTAAGTTTTAATAGTTAGAGTTAAATTAAGGGCAATACAAAACGACCCTTATAGCAGCCTCACAAAATTGACAATTGGTACATATATTGTTGCTATCACACCTTCAAATTGCATTGGAATTTTGGGGTTACGTATGATTTTAGATCTCAATAAATGATGTTATTTTATGGACCATATACATACATATCGATACCATTCAAAGTTTATTTCTTGTAAACGTAGTTGTTAGGAATTAGGAAAAAAATGGCTTTTTTTTATTATTTTTTTTCTTTACTAAGATATTTTACACTTTTTTTTTATTTATTTTGGGAAATATAGGTAGTGTCTGATGAAGCTAGAGCAATGTACAACGGAGGACAAGCTGGTTTGACATATTGGAGCCCAAATGTAAACATATTCCGGGACCCTAGGTGGGGCCGGGGCCAAGAAACGCCCGGCGAAGACCCCGTCGTGGCCGGAAAGTATGCCGCCAGTTATGTCAAGGGACTCCAAGGTAGTGGGCCAGGAAATAGGCTTAAGGTTGCTGCTTGTTGCAAACACTACACAGCCTATGATCTTGATAATTGGAATGGTGTAGATCGGTACCATTTCAATGCCAGGGTAAGAAAATTCATATCTACCAATTCTCAATTCATTCATTCTTATTATTATTCTTCTTTTTTTTTTTGGCAATCATATATTCTACAATTATGCCAATTCAATAGTGTGTGTGGGTTTTATTTTCTTGTTTCAATGCATGATCTTTCTTGGGAAAAATAATAATAAAAAAAAAATATTACTTAATTATTGTGTAGTGTGTGCGTGGAGTCCTTTTTTATTGTCTCTTGCTCATATACCTTTATTTTATTTTATTTTAGTGTAAAGCTGCAGAAGCATGCATAAAAAAGGCACTTGCAATTGATGCCCCACCTCATCATATTATATTATTAATTTAGTTTGGTAAAAAAAAAATATTATTAGTCACATGATGATGATAATGATCAACTTCCAATTATGTGTTAAGAATCCGAAAATGACTTCTGCTATCATAACAGTGTTATGCTCAGAGTTATGGAAATTATTTGTGGTCCTAAAACACTTAAATATGGGTATCTTATATATACTACTGTCTAAGATGCATTATTTTGCACTTCATTAGAGAAAGTGACACAAATTAATATTTAATAATTGAAATAGCCAATCTAAAGCTCAGTCAAGTACTTACCGTTGTCAGCAAGTCAAACTAGTTTTGTTTATTTATTTATTTTTCTTAACCTTAACGTGCTAGCTCTAACTTTTAAGATAAGAAAATGAATACTACTAAAAATTGGTATCATAATTTATATATATATATATATATATATGATACGAGTGTGGTCCACCTTTATACTAGATATGGTCCTTAGTGGTCTCAGTTTCATATGTTAACATCTCCCTATTGAGTGGTCCACCTCATTTATTATTTATTTATACATATATTTGTATACAAGATAGTAAAAAAAAACCATTGCATCTCATTTCTTTATGGGTTGCAGATATTGTTTTATGTATTTAAATTAAGATTTAATGTAATCTAGATTTGGTTTGATGCACTTTATAAAGTTCTAATAATTAATAACTGTTCGATCAATCTAATCATTATTTCGACGATTGTCAGAATGGACAGAAAATGTTATTTAACGAGACAAAAACTAATATGTTATTTAATGGGACAAAAACCCGGTCCTCTATACTCAAATATACACTCATAATAAAAAGTGGGTAATTCCTTTTCTAATATTTAGGTTAGAAAGCAAGACTTGGAAGACACCTATGATGTACCATTCAAAGCTTGTGTGATGGAAGGAGATGTTGCCAGTGTAATGTGCTCTTACAATCAAGTCAATGGAATACCCACTTGTGCTGACTCTAATCTACTAAAGAACACAATCCGAGGTCAATGGCACCTCAATGGGTAAGTTGGCCATTCCATTTTAATTTACAACTTTTCCTTTTCTTCTTTTGTTTTATAAATACTAATAACTTTTTAATTGGCCAAAAACAGGTATATTGTTTCAGATTGTGATTCTGTTGGTGTTCTATATGATACTCAGCATTATACTAGGACACCAGAAGAAGCAGCAGCTGACACCATTAAAGCAGGTTTTAGAAAAATACCACTATTTAAATATCTTTATAAATGTGCACATATATTATAAGAAGTGATGCATAATATTATATTACATATGACATGTAGGTTTGGATTTGGATTGTGGGCCGTTCTTAGCAATTTACACCCAGGGAGCTATAGCTAAAGGCCTATTGAGCGAGAATGATGTTAACAATGCACTTGCTAACACAATCACAGTCCAAATGAGATTGGGCATGTTTGATGGTGAGCCATCAGCCCAACCATATGGAAACTTGGGCCCAAAAGATGTGTGCACTCCAGCCCATCAACAATTGGCTCTTGAGGCAGCCCACCAAGGCATTGTTCTTCTTCAAAATCGTGGCCTAACCTTGCCACTCTCCACAACGCGCCACAGAACTGTAGCTGTCATTGGGCCCAATTCTGATGTCACTCAAACCATGATAGGAAACTATGCTGGTATATGTTTTTCCTCATTCATTAAAAATAGAGAAATTCATATAAATAAAAAAATCCACATTTTTATTATAATTTTTATTAAGAAATTCACATTTTTATTCACATTGTTTTTAAAAAAAATTAATAAATCATTTTTCATTGCTATTTCTTTTAGGTGTTCCTTGTGGTTATGTAACGCCGCTACAAGGAATTGGAAGATACGCAAAGACCATTCACCAAGTAGGGTGCGCAGGCGTTGCTTGTGGCGACACCCAACACTTTGGTGATGCAGAAGTAGCAGCCCGGCATGCCGATGCGACTGTCTTAGTAATGGGCCTTGACCAGTCCCTTGAGGCCGAGTTCAAGGATCGAACTGGGCTTCTCTTGCCGGGCAACCAACAAGAGCTCATTTTAAGAGTAGCTAGGGCCTCTAGAGGCCCAACCATATTGGTCTTGATGTCCGGTGGCCCAATCGATGTTTCATTTGCCAAGAATGAGCCTCGTATTGGTGCCATTCTTTGGGTTGGATACCCTGGCCAAGCTGGTGGTGCTGCCATTGCTGATATTGTATTTGGTGCCAAGAATCCTGGTAAGCTACCCATACATTATATAAAAGTGGTATAAATAAAAGTTGTGATGACATTTTTCACTTATTTACCTTGTTTTTTTTATTAGGAGGAAAGCTTCCAATGACATGGTATCCCCAAAGCTACATATCCAAGGTGCCAATGACAAACATGGACCTTAGACCAAACCCATCAAGTGGGTACCCAGGCAGAACATACCGTTTCTACAAAGGCCCAATTATTTTCCCTTTCGGATTTGGTCTCAGCTACACTTCATTTTCTCACAAACTAGTAGAAGGCCCAACACAAGTCTCAGTGCCATTGGCCAGTTTCCGTTCTTCTACAAACTCAACAATGTTAAGTAAAGCTGTTAGAGTCACCCACACCAAGTGCGATTCCCTCTCTTTAGGAGTCCACATCGATGTCGAGAATAATGGGCCTGTGGATGGGACCAACACATTGCTTGTGTTCTCAAGCCCACCAGAAGGAAAATGGGCCGGAGAGAAGCAGTTATTGGGCTTTCATAAGATCCATTTAGTAGCTGGATCAAAACAACGAGTCAAGATTGATATTCATGCTTGCAAACACTTGAGTGTTGTGGATGAGTTTGGGATCCGAAGGATTCCAATGGGCCAACACACACTTCACATTGGTGATGATCTCAAGCACTCTATATCTTTTCAAGCCGATTTAGGAGAAATTAAGTCTTAGAAATGAAGACTTTCAATATGTTGATAGTGTAAAATATTACATATACTTGTTTTACAATAAGTCTCTTGTGCGTGTAAAAAAGGAACACGTGCAAGAGATAATTACAAGGTAAACACAAAATATAAGTCTCTTACTCTTGTACATGCAAAAGTAAGGCATGCAGAGAGATGTATTGTAAGCCCATTGGCCCAATTACATGGCAACAAAAGTGTAATTTTTTAAGCCCATTGGCCCAATTATATGGCAATAAAGAGTTCTTTTTTTCATAGAATTTTGTTATTCATCTTTAAAATGTTATTATTATAACATTGGTAAAGAATGATCTTAATAATAATAATAATAATAATAATAAAGTAGACATTATATACAAGAACATAATTAGCAATCATACAATCATTCAAATAAATATATTCAAAATTTTCCAATACAATTCCATATCATATCATATCATATATATGAATCTTATGGTGAGATACTCCAAAAAAGTCATGAGCGTACTCATGCATCACTGAGCCAGAACAAGCAATGATTAGTTTAAATAATCCAAAATTGATTGTATACATTTAAAATAGTTGAAAACTTTTACTATGATATTCTTGTAGTCTAAGATATTCTTTTCTATTTTTTACTCCAATCCAATTATATCAAATTATGCGACCTGACTTCGTACTCTTCTTTTTATAATTATGATTTTTTTGTAAAGATTTATATTTTTGCTGACTCTGTATTTTGTCTCATTACTTGTTTGGACTTTATTTTTTAAAAAATTACTTTTTGGATCCTATATTTTGTAAAATTGTTCAAATAGATTCTTAAACCCAATTTTACTCAAAGTTTTCTCAACTGAAATCATAAATAATTCACAAAACAAATAATTCAGAATAAAAATAAAATTATTCTGCTTAAAAACTGTATTATTATATTCAATTTTTTCTTCATCATAATTGAGTTTATGAGTATATTTGAACTATTTTATAAAATATAAGATTTAAAAATAAATTTTTTAAAACACAAGATCCAAGCAAGTAATCAGAAAAAATATATGATCAAAAAATATATCAACTATTTTTTTAATCTTTCTTTTGTAAAAATGTGTAGAAAATTAATAAATATATAATTTAGGGAAATTCTTGGGCGCTGAAAACGCTAGTACCATAGTGTCATTTTTAAAAATATGAGGTGACTTACTCTCTATTTACCATCTGCCAATTTTGGAAATCATTTTCAAAAAATAGCTTTAAACTATAACAGGTGGCGTTTTTAAAAAATATGCAAATACCAATTGCCGTTTTCATTATAATAAAAAATTAATTAATTAACCGTCCAAAACTCAATGGTCACATGGACCGAATCACCACGCAGACTTAAATTACTTTTTAGAAAAATAAAAATGATAAAAAATAGTTGCTTAAAAAAAGATAAAAATAGTTAGTTACACTAATTAGCAAATTAACCCCCCTTATACAAATTAACTACCTTTGCCCTAATTATAACATTAAATTTTATGGCTTATAAAAAATATTATTTTAATTACACTAAAAAATTAAATCCAGTAATAATATAAGAAATATAATTGTCTTAGAAATTTCTAAATGAAAGATAGAAAATAAGAGGGTGTTTGGCACCTTAACTAAAAAACTGTTTTTTGTTTTTAAAAGCTAAAAACTGTTTTTTGAAAACAAGTGTCGGTGTTTGGCATTGTTTTCAGAAAACAATTTTTAAAAACAAAGTTACAAAAAACAGAAAATTTTGAGAACAAAGAAAAGTTGTTTTCTGTTGTTCTCAAATTTTCTCATTTCTTATTTTTCATCATTTTTTCTTTTAAATTATTTTATCTCATTATTTATTGCAAATTTTTAAAATATTTTTCTCTTTGTAAATATATTTGTTAATTTTTTATTTAAGATTTTAAAAAAATAAAACTAAAAAATTGTTTTTAGAAAATATTAACCAAACGCCTCTTGTTTTTTGAAAACTACAAAAACAGTTTTCTGTTATCATTTCTGAGAACACAATTTTGAAAACAAAAAACAGAAAACAATACCAAACAGGCCCAATTTTCTAAAGCTTTTTTATTTATATATAAATTCAGTATATAGATACATTACACCAAGTTAATCCATATAAAGAACTTTATACATTACGATACATGTAGCAACACATAGACATCATATTGTATTTACTATACACATTAATATGTCCAAATTACTTAGTATTCACAAAATCTAAGATTTATGTAATATAGTAGTAACTAGAGAGAGAGAATCAAAGGAAGTCCCTATAATTAAATTGGTTAAATAATTAATATTATATTAAAAGGTGTGATATGGGATAGGTGATGCTGACGCTAACACCTTTACATTTTTCTAAGTTGTCCATATTATTATGTTTTTAAAATAAACAAAAAAAGTCACCTGTCATTGTTTAAAGTTATTTTTTAAAATAATTTTTGAATTTGGCAAATGGTAGCTAAAGAGTAAGCTACCTCGCATTTTAAAAAACAACACTACGGTACTAGCGTTTAGCGTTAGTACTCAAGAATTTCCCTATAATTTAAACCTCATTATTTAATTTTGTAAAAAAATTATGAAATTTTATCAAAAAAGAGCTGAATGGTTGGAATTGATGTTATTAAAATAATCATGCCATGTCATATTTAGAGTTGTAATTGTAGGCTAAACTTTTTGACATGACACAAATTTGAAAGACAAAGAATGACACGATACACAAAATATAAGTTTGATCCAGACAGGATATGATGTTGTGGGTCATGTTCGGCCTATATATCAAGCATGAAGCACAATACTACATGATACGTAAGTATAAACTAACTAACTTGAAATCACACCATTGTAAAAAGTTTGAAATAAGTTCGATAATTTGACTTTAACAATAATAATAAATTTTTATTTATCAATTATACATAAATTAAAATTATCAATAAAAGTATAATATAACTTTGAATATTTATAATTATATAATTAAACTACTTGTCAAATATAAAAGTATAACTATATTATTTTGTTTTAAGATTTATAAGTTAAAATTTTGAATATTTATTAGTAGATATTCAAATTTTAATAATTATAAATATCTTTATTATAGTTTTGTGTAAAGTATTCTTGAAAAATATATATATAAATAACTAAAATTATAATTTAAGCAAAGAAATGTATTTAGCTTAGTCCCATTAACTATTAAAGAGGTGGGCGGTTCACATCTCCATCCTCACTTTTGGTTTAGTAATAATAATTTGGGTCATAATATGAGCATAGAAGGGGGTCCAAACTTGGGCCCGACACAACATGAGGCATGACACGAATGGGTTGTACTAGGCCTGCCCCTTTCAAATGTGGGTTGACACGACCAAACCTACATTTGTATACAAGAGCCTAGCCTGTGCTAGGCCAGGTCTGGCCGAATTTTTTGTAGGCACGAAAATGTAGGTTGTGCTGGGCTGGCCCGACCCAAATTTATAACTCTAGTTATATCGATTTTTTTTTATAGATGAATTGGATTATTACATGACATTTTTAGTTGAATGAGTTAGGGGTGTACACAGGTTATGTTTTTCGAGTTTCAGATTTTTGGGTTTAGGTATGTTAGGTTTGAGTTAGTGAAAATATGCACATCAAAGTTTGTCTAAACATCATTAAATTTTCTCAAATTTGAGCTTTGGGTTTTACAAATGAGTTAATAAGTTAGAAATCCAAGATGAAATCTCGATGCATTGGATGTGGAAAGTGGCCTATTAACTAGCTCTAAAGGCCGAGATTGTCACACACAAAAAAAATCCTCATCAATAACAAAAACAACATGTAGCAGTAGTAATTGAGGACGAAATAGGGATAAGAGAAGGGAAACTGTGAGGTTGTGAGTGTGAGGAAGGAAGATGGAATGTCGAAGTATGACTAAACTGTTAAGGTGAGGGAGATCGAATTGAGGCTATGAAGTATAGTCTGAGGCCATGATCCTTGTGAGGGTGAAGGAGGTGGACTAATGTAGTGAGTGAGGAGGAGGGTGATGCTAGAAGGTTAATGATGAAGATGAAAAATTGGCAGCTGATGATAAAAAAGGGAGGGTGTCCATGGGACAAACATAATTGAAGTTAAGAGTAGTGAGAGAGGATGGTGACTACAAAAAATATTTTCGTCACAACAAAATTTGTGACTAAATCATACTTATGTTGTCACTAAAAACCTTGTGAGTAAAAGTATTAATTGCAAAGATCACAATTTGTTATTACTAAATATATTTTTAATCACATATTTATTATTATTATTATTATTATATATATATAATAGGTTGCAGCTAAAATTAAATTGGAAACAATTTGTGTTTATATATACTTTTTAGTCATAATCAAATTTTTGGTTGTGACTCAAAGTGATATTAGTAAAAAAAAATTATATTGTGACTAAAAAATAAGGATAACCTTTTTTTTGTAGTGACTGGTGGTGGCACTAAAGGAGTTTAGAGATAGGATGGTATATGCATGTGAGTTAAGGGTTAAGTTTATTTTTTTAAGGATAATTCAAAACCCTAAACATAGTATATGTGTTGTCTGATTCAATTATGCACTTGCCATCTATTTTCATTGTTCCACTCTTTGACGATGTTTTTTTAAATGTCTGATTGGGCCAAATAAGTGTGTCGAGCATGAATTGGGCCAGTGCAACGGATTGGGCCGAATGTCCAAGCCGGAAAGAGTATGTGAATTTTGTTTGGTGTTTTTCATAAATATATTTTTTTATTGTTGTGTTTTGTACTTTTTTACAGTCCCTAATTTTTATTTTATTTTTAAATAAAAAACTACCTTAGGTTTTCAAAAGTATGATTTTTAAAGTATTTTAATTACAAAAATACAGTGTCAAAAAAGAAACTAAAATACAACGATTGGACAACAACTAGATATCAACCCACTACAAACTAACACGTTTAAAAACATCTAAAAAATAACGATTGAAAAACAACTAGACATCAACCCACTACATACTAATATGTTCAAAAAAAAAGTTCCAAATATATGTCTCAGAAGAACAAAATATCAATTAGACATTAACACAACAACATGACAATTATACATAAACCTAAACAACTAAAAAAAACAACACAAAATCAATTATTATAGTTCTTATTTTCAATTATTTCTTTATCAACTCCATGTCTCTTTCTTAATTTTACAACTATTACAATTCTTATTTTGAATCATTCATTTTTCTGTGGTGAAATGTTTAGTTTCAGCGTCCACTAACTCAAAGAATAATGCAAGATCTATCATCATGCGCTATGGTAACTTCTCATAATAGTGGTGTCTTTGAGTCAACTCCTTCCTAGAGTAAACATTTCAATCTAGTGTTCTCATCTTCCACTACAAAAAACGTGACTTTTGCGCCGGCAAAAGCCATCTGGTCTTTACCGACGCACTTTTGCGTCGGCAAAAAGTGACGACGTACATCCGTCGATAATGGGACTTTTGCCAACAAAAAATGCACTGCGCTGGCAATTGTATCTTTTGGCGACGAAAAAATGCGCCGAGAAAAATAAGGATATGCCGGTGAAAAAAAATGTCGCGGGATTGTGGAAAACACTTTTAGCGATACAAAATTGTGTCGGCAAAGATGTTTCTTTTAGTGGCGCAATATTGCGTCGGCAAAATATGTTGCTTTTAGTGGCGCGTTTTTGCGCCGGCAAATGTGGATATCTGTTGTAATGCCCCAAAATCCCTAATGTGGTTTGATGGCTGGATTAGTAGGTCGGGAGGGCCATAATGTTTTATTACGCCATTAAATGATTATATGCATGTTTATGTGAATTATATTATAATATGATGTTAAATGCATGCATGTGGGCCCACATTTGTTTACAGGGGTATTTTGGTAATTTGGCCCGTTGAGGACATATTTGTATATTTTGGTGCATGCTTGTGATTAATTGTTGAGGCCACATTATAATGTGGATTTGTTCGAGATATTCGGCATGAGACGATCTCTGAATATAAACTATCGGTTTGGTCATAACAGGTTTAAGCTCGGGGCTCGAGGTGAGTTTCGGGGTATTTCGATGATTAGAGTGTTACCAGGAATTAAAGGGTAACGGGATAAGAATAATTGGTATTTGAGAATATTGAGAATAGCGGAAATTGGAGAGCGTTAAT
Organism: Humulus lupulus; assembly: GCF_963169125.1. Classification (NCBI taxonomy): domain Eukaryota; kingdom Viridiplantae; phylum Streptophyta; class Magnoliopsida; order Rosales; family Cannabaceae; genus Humulus; species Humulus lupulus. The sequence goes on along the minus strand of NC_084794.1, from coordinate 280,274,524 downwards.
TATGATTAACGAGATAGGTTGAAAATGGCGGTTTTACCCTTGGGAGTCTTTAGAAGCTTTTAAATGACCTAGGGGCAAAATAGTCATTTCACCCCTAGGATATATATGACCTTGGTAACCTGTAGAAAACAGAATCAAAACAGAGGGTTGTTCTTTCTCTTCACGTTCATCATCTTTCCTTGTTCTTCCTTGGAGTTTTTGATCCCAAATTGAAGAATCAAAGCTTGGAGGTTATAAACTTAGTTCAACCATTGAAGAGGACTTAGATTTAAGCTTAAGGTAAGGTTCTAGTTCCATTTTATAGTGTTTTGCCCTGTTTTTGAGCTGGTTTTAAAGTTTGGAGTTTTGATAATTGAATGGGGAATTTGAGGAAGTTTTGATTGGTGTAAAGCTTGGGTTTTGATGGTTATATGGTGGATAAGTTGTGGTAATAATTGTGGCATTGCTTAGTGATATTGGGAGAGTTCTTATAAGGTTTTTAAATATGTTTAAAGGAGAAAAATAGATGTTTTTGGAAGAATTCTGGGTGGGGCCGCGGCTCTGTTCTAGAGCGTCGCGGCCCAAGCTTGTTGAAGAAGAAGGTGGTGCTGAAGAGGTCTAAGGGTCGCGGTGCTTGAGGCAGGTGCTTGAGTTGTGTTGCCTCTGTTTTTTTGGGAAGGGCCGCGGCACTTGGGGAAGGGCCGCGGAACTTGAGGGCCATCTTGGCCAAAAGTTTGTTTTTGACTTAGGGATTCAAACCTTAGGCCTCGGGATCGATCCTACTACCCGGTTTAGTGGGATTCGATGTCCTGGAGGCTAGGTCTTGGTCCAAAAATATTTTATTATTCATTTTATTGATGGAATCCCATAATTGGTTATGACTAGGTAACCGCTAAGGGACAAAAAGACAGATCGTTCTCAAGGGTCGTTCTTATATTAATTCTCACTCGAACCAGAGGTAAGAAAACTGCACCTTGTGTATATGACATGCATGATTGCTGTTGAGGCATGCTGATTGGTAAATGTGGATATTGATTGCATATTAAATTCTTAGCAGAGCTTGCTTACTTGTGTATGGCACTGATTAGTTAGGGACGACATTGGTCGCATATTACTGACTTGAGAGTCAGAAACGGCATAAGCGTCCTGAATGCAGGGTCGATAAGAGATTAGATCTAATTGATATCAGCATTGAATGACTCTAAAGCATTAATGCTGGACCGACTCTAAGGTCGATGAAACTCATAAGCGCTTGACTAGTCTAAGACTAGTTACTCAGAGCCAGGGCCAAAGGCCTAGGTGACAGTTTGTCACATGGCTAGGGAGCGGAATCCCATGGTTATGACTCTATGGTCATGAGGTAGGTTATATTGGTGACTAGTCATCAAGCACCTATCCTGTTTAAGCTAGTGAAAGGATCACTTATTTGTAAAGCCCCGGTGACCCTATCGTCACATGGCTGGAGGGAACGGAACCCACTTTAGTGACTTTTGCGACTGTCACTCATCTGTTTGGACTGAAAGTCTTGAATGATTATTATGATCATTGTTGATACTATATTTATGCTATATTGTGTTTTCTTGCTGGGCTTTGGCTCATGGGTGCTATGTGGTGCAGGTAAAGGGAAAGAAAAGCTCACCCAGCCTTGAGTGGAGAGCTTAGGTGGTGCTGTGTACATATGCGGCCGCTTGACCACCACGGTCAAAGAGTTCTCAGAAGAACTAGGGGGTTTACCCTATCTTTGCCGCTTAGGTCGGCGGGTTTGTAAACTTGAAACTATAATGACCATTTTGAGTTGTAAATAACTTGTAAATGTTTTGATGGGCCCATGAACAGTTTTATGTTCTAAATAAAATATATCATTTCCTTTTAATTGGTTTTTCCACTTTAGCCTGTTAATAGCACTTAGAAACACGTTTTTTACCAAAAGACTCTAGTAGCGAGTTAAATTTACGGTTCACCGTAACTGTTCTGGGGTAACCAGGGCGTTACATCTGTAGTGGCGCATTTTTCTGCCGGTAAAGGTTGAGACTTTTACCAACGTAATTTTGCGTCGGTAAAAGTATTTTTTAAATAAATTTTTTTGATAACATTAATAATTTTATTTTCAATATATTAATATTACTTAATAAATTTCGATTTTAATATATTAATAATTATTTAATTTTTTAGTAATAATATTTAATTAGAAATAAAATAAAAATAAAAATTTTATAAATAAATAAAAAAAATTATAAATATTAATGTTTATTGTCTCCACCAAACATGAAAATATAAAATTAGTTTAGTAAATTAAATCTCTAATCAATTAAACTTTAAATAAACAAATAAAAATGTTCTACAAATGTGTACTGCCCTCCTCATCATCCCCGCCCCCGTGAGCATCATCGTCCTCGTCCGGATCCTGTTCTGGTAAGTCGACAGTAAAACCAGGAGCCAATACACCAACCTGCTTCAACAAAGTACTGAGCAGTACATCTTGACGATGTTGACGACTCTCAAGTTTAGTCGTATACTTCTTTAGGTTCTGATTTTCCAGCATAATGTCCTGAGTTTGTTGCAAAATGGTGTCCACTTCAGGTGGAAATTGCTCAGACATTTGAGAAGTTGATGAAGATGCTACCCTCTTTGCGCCAATTGCCCTCAACCTAGGCAACCCCCAAACCCTTTCTGATAACGCGAGCGGAGCCCAAGGACATCCGTGACAATATCCATATCAGGTGGGAACTGACCGTCAAAATTATCGCCGACACAAGAAGCAGCAGATGATATAGGGGCCATACTCTGCGATGCTCGACGCTCGATCATCTCAGTCTGCACAATAAAAAGCACATATCTCGAATTCCAATATAACATTATTTGAAAACATAACTTAGAAATTTTTAATATAAGTACATACAAAATATAACTTTATTATCTATCTGCCAACATCCTATCATTAATGACTGTAGACCAGTGATTGAAAAAGAATGTAATTAATTTTGTTCCCGTATCAGGGAGCAAGTGGGCTAAAGTTAATTTGGTCATGAAAATCCATATCTAAATCACAATCATGAAGATATTATTGATATATACAGTAAGAGCAGTTAATTCCATTAATGGGGAATTTACGTCTCTAAACATATACATCAACTATATTTGCAGGTTTGTGATTTAGATATGGATTTTCATGAACAAACTAACTTAGCCCACAAGCTCCCTGATACGGGGACAACATTAGTTACGTTCTTTTTTTTTTTTTTTTATCTTAGTCCACAATCATTAATTATAAAAATATTGGCACATAGATTATAAAGATTTCATTGTTAAAAATTTAATTAATAATGACTAATTGACACCAACCAATTAATAATTAATATTTATTAATTATTTACTAAACTTTTTTTAAAAAATTAAATGATCATAAATTAGTTAAGGTTAGGCAACTTACATGTTTTATCGTCGCTTCATCGCTAATCCACTTATCCTTCTTCTTGTGGAGGTGCTCGAATGTGTCGATCATGCTCGGAAGCTAACCAGTAGACGGGTCCATCTAAAAAAGTAAATTATTTAAACATTGTTACCTTTATAATCTTTTCATAAATGTAAAGATATAGGTTACTATAATTTACGTGATCATAAACATGGACAACGATGGATTTGGAACCGTGTCCTCCTGGTATGGTTATTTTTGCTCGAGCTTCTTTATTTCTCTTCGGTATACACTTCAAATAGAAAATAATACTCATTAATCTAGATTGTAATTTTATAATTAAACATTAATGTAAAAACTAAGGCATACTTGCTGAGAAGCAGAAGCCCAAAAATCACATAGAATTGCCCAATCAGAAGAAGTAATCGACCCAAAAGGTTTTGACTTCGCTCTCTCGTTGTCCACCTCTCCTCCAACCTCTACCCAGTGTTTCTTCATCGTGTGGCGCTAATCAGTCAGATGCTTTTGCATTTGTCTTACCATGGCATCGTTAATTACTGGATTGTCTTGTGGATAAATGAATTTGTCCTAAAATCACAATTAATTTGGAATTTGTTAAAATATTGTGAAGATAGACAAAATCTTTAATAGTGAGTTATTAAAGATTTAAAAAATGCTTACATATAACCTATGCCGAATAACTTGAATATCAGCTGACGTTACTTGTTCCCAAGCTAGTGTGGTTGGGGGTACGGTGTCACGCATATAACGAGCCATGAAATTGTTGAACCACTTACCGTACGTTTGAATAGCTTTTCCATTTTGTGCATCAAACTCTACTTTCAGATGGCTAACTTTTTTGGTGGCCAGCTCATTCTCGATATTAGCACCGTAATAAGCTCCCCTGCTCCTCTTGGAGCCACCACCGGTTTCATTACTTGGTTCGGTCATTCTACATTAAAATATTCATTAATTAACTAAATCAAATTATGTATGTTTATTTTTTTTGTTATAAAATCAATATTTTATTACTTATGGTATTTCCAAACCTACCCTATTCCGACCTAGTGGATCCCTTAGATATTGTAAGCAGTCATGTAGTTCTCTATATTTTTTCAAAATGTTTCTCAAACATCTTGAAAAAATGAGGAGCAGTACATGAATACATTGACTATCCCCAAGGCATCCACTAGGTAGATGTCTATTACTTTTTTTTATATATAAAATTAACATTTTATTACTTATTGTCTTTCCCAACCTACCCTATTCTGACCTAGTGGATCCCTTGGAGATAGTAAGCAATCATGTACTAATTCTCATTTTTTCAAGATATTTCATCAAATATCTTGAAAAAAATGAGAACTAGTACATGAATACATTGATTATCCCCAAGGCATCCACTAGGTGCATGTGTACCTATATTTGATATTATCATTAATTAATGATAATAAATAAAGTTTTCATTGAATTAAATAAAAAGTTACATATATTTGTTTAAATTACATATCACTGTCCTCATCACTAACTACAACATCATTATGGACACCACTATCACTATCACTATCGACTAGAACATTGTCGTCATCCTCATCGTCTTCATACTCGGCCAGCGTGTCGTCTTCAAATTCAACTTCAGCATCGACAACAAATTCATTTGAACCTTCGCCAACCAAATCATCGACGTTGTACACTTCATTGGGATTGACATCAACCCATTCATACTGAAGTTTATCAAAAATTGGAAGTTCTACCCACAACTGAAATGAAGAAGAATTAACTTCTTGCAATATTGGTATATCATTTATGGTCTCAGTATCATCAACATCAGAATTTGAGAAATCCCATACATTCCTCGGAATGTATTCATTAATGAGCCTTCAATCATCCCAATTTTTCACATCTCGAAGATAATACACCAATTTCGCTTGAGATGTGAGAACGAAAGGATCATTTTTATAACATTCTTCCTTCACATGTACGCTCGTAAAATTGGATTCCACTTTAATTCTACTTGTATTGAACCATCTACTTGAATAGGAGAACACTGTAACCCATCAAGTAGGACAATTCAATTACTTCTTCCAGAACTCCATAATAGTTCACTCCTTCCTCACTTAGCACCATTACACTGCAATTTTGTGTTTTAAGCTTCATATCACGACCATGAATCACAAATTTCACACCATTCACTATCATCCCTGGATAAGAGAACACGATGCTGCTTGATTTGTTTGTGAGAGAATACAATTCATTATTAACTTCAGTAGGTGTTGACTCATGCAAACCGTTCACCTATCAACATTAACAATGAAAGTTAGTTTTGGATTGATTAAGTGGGGTTTCAGAAAAGAATTGACTAATATACATACTTGTTCTTTGAATCACTAAGGAAACTCAGCTTCTTGTTGAACTTCAAGATTCGAGCCCCCCTATCTTCTTAATTCATCCATATGCCCACTACAAACAGACAACAATGTTATGACTTTTGCCTTTACTCGGTATATAAACCAAACAAATTTATTAAAAAAGACTAGAAAACACACCTAAGGTACTCCTTAATTTCGGCACAATTGTTCAAGATATACCACTCAGTCTTTTGCTTTAACTGCGGATTGAGTAGCATACTTGATTTCTTACCAAATGGACGACCAACAACCTTCTAAATAGAATATTCTCGATTTGGTTGGGATTCAACACGATCTTCATTCCGCTCAGGTCGATTGAATCGAGTCTCAACCCCTCGGAGGTACATTGAGCAAAAGGTTAAGGCCTCGTTCACCACGTAAGCTTCTGCGATTGAACCTTCCGGACGTGTACGATTTCTTACATACTATTTATAAACTGCCATTGAACGCTCAATGGGATACATCCACCTAGAGTGCACGGGACCGCCAAGAATTGTCTCTTTCGGAAGATGCAAAACCAAATGCACTATAATGTCAAAAAATCTTTGTCCAAGTCCTCTTCTTCTGAAAAAGGAGGTTCCTCTAGAACAATCTCTGAAAGGGCCATTGTTCATGTGCCAATGGTGAGTTCTCGAACACGTTCTCGGACCTCCACTTAGAAGCAAACTGAGGTGCTTTGCCCCCATGGTGTTCCCAAAGTCAGGGAAGTTGGTTATTCATCTCAGGTGAAAATTTTCAAAAATCACCCCCTTCTGCATCTTCTTCTTCAGAAGAAATTGAGAATGTGGAACAAGAATCAGAGGCTGAATCTGATCCTAGTGTAGAATTTCAAGAAAAAGAAAAATCTTTGGGAGATTCTGGTTCTGAAAGTGCTGCATCAGAAGCGGAACCTGTTGTTACAGAACCTGTTGCTGCTATTTCGAAACCTACTGCTCAAGACAAAAGCAAAGGAAAACGTCCCATAGCTGCTCCAAAGTTTGCTCCTCCTCTGAAAAGGAAAAGCCCATCTGGTATCTCTCTTGAAAACTTCAAACCTCATTCACATTATTTTTGCTATAATGATCATGAGAGAGATATGAAATTTTATGAGGCAAGAAACTTTATTGTTGAAAAGAATTATAATGTGATTGCTCATAAGCCGTTTGAAGTTGTTAGTTTGTTGAAAGAAAGGTAGTGGAAGGACACTTTGATTGGTTTTACTGGCTATGTGGATCGAGTTGTGAAGGAATTCTATGCCAACATCACCGATGAGTGTCTAGATGAAAACTCCTTCATGTTTGGCAAAGTGTATGTGCGTGGTTACTGGTATTCCTTTACAGTGAATGATGTGGCTACAGTTCTTCAATTACCAATTGGGGTGGAGCCATCTGATGTCATGTTTGATCATCATGAAGTATTTTCTGAACTCACTGGAGACAAGGATGTCGAGCTCACCGATGCTATGCATATCTCTCAACTCACTTATCAATATGCAATGCTTATGAGGTTTGCCTTGTCCAATTGGTTTCCTTGCTCCAATTTGGTAAATGTTTCTAATGACCTTGCCTTTCTATTATACAAAATCACTACTGGTGCTCAAGTTGATTTGGCTGATCCTATTTGGGAACAAATTATGTCTTTTAGAAAGGGTAAAAAATCCAAACTTAACCTTGAGTTTCCCAATTTGATTTATAAAATCTTATCTGCTCAAAGGGAATTGATTCTTGACAACGAATCAATTGAGCCTCCCACTATTGGTTAGACATTCAAAATCTCAGAAAAACCCTCTCAAGGAAAGTTTTCCAAGAAATCGGGTCGTTCTGCTTCTCCTGGAGTACCAGATGCTTCACCTGCTGCCACATCTTTAACTTCTGCACCTGCAGAACTGGCAGAAATTAATACTCGTTTGGCTAGGATGGAGAATAGTCAAGGACAACTTCTCAGGAAGATGGACAACATTTTGAATTACGTTCAAAGTGGCTAGGATGGCTAGTTGAATTTATGTTTATGTTTTTATTGTTTTTGTTGAACTTTAATGTCATTTTTTGTTGCCTTTTGTGGTTTTTTTGGCTCATTTGATAGACATAAAGGGGGAGTAGTATTATTTTTTGGTTTACAACTCTAGACCCTATTTTCAGGAGGGGTTGTTTGTCTGTGGTTTCTGTAACGCCCCAACTCCTGGGACCGTTACGGTGTGCCTTGTAAACAGTGCTAAACTCGCTAATCGAGTCATTTGGCCAAATCGTGTAACTAAGTATGATTAGCGGTTTAGGGTTTAAACAATTTGGTTAAGATGTAACGTTTCACTAGAACGTTTAATGTATACATTGGGATCCCAAAAATATAAATTTCAGAGTTTATTACAGAAAATATTTACAACAGGCCGTTCTAAGCGGCAAAACAGGGTTCAACCCTAGTTCCACTTTAAACCTCGGCCGTGGCGGTCGAGCAGCTGCATATGTACACATCATCACCTAAGCTCTTCAACTCAAGGATGGTCCAGCTTCCTCTTGCCTTTACCTGCACCACATAGCACCCGTGAGCCGAAGCCCAGCAAGAAAACATAACACTATACATAAACGTTATCAAATGATTATCATTATAATCACACTGAGCGTAAAACTTTCAAAGAAATGAGTGAACATCACATGATTCAAGAGGGAGAGTGGCTGCTAGGTAAGCCACTAGCCTCCAAGCACTTATTTCATTCATCGACCCTCGAGGTCGGTCTGGCATTAATGCTCTTTGAGTCATTCAATGCTGATGGTCGATTAGATCTAATCTCTGTTGGCTTGCGTGATCCACGCTATGGCCGCTCTGACTAATGAGTCAGCGCTATGTGACCAGTGTCCAGTGCCACTGCCGAACCTGACTAATAAGTCACGGCTTCACAGCTGATACTAACACCTTTGCCAATTCTGACTGACGAGTCAGTGCAACGTGACCAGTGCCCAGTACCACTGCCGAACCTGACTAATGAGTCACAGCTTCACAGTTGATACTAGCACCTTTGCCAAGTCTGACTAATTAGTCAGTACCACGCACAAGTAAGCAATGCTATCAATATGTATCATATGCCAGTTATCCAAGAATAGGGCATTCAACATGCTTACTAAACAGTTGCTAGCATAATCATGATCATGCACAAACCCAGAGACTCAAGCTCTGACCAATCTCATATTCATCATTCATAACATGCCCTAATCACATGTTTCTCGTGCATCACATGCATCACATTTAATCACCCAGCATGCCTCAATGATAATCATATGCAAATGGGCAAGATTGCCAAGCATTCATTATGCTATCAATGTTTACATTTAAACATCCAACATGCATCAAACATAACCATGCATGTCACACATGGGGTGCAGTTTTCTTACCTCAGATTCAAGCTAGAACGATTAAAAGAACAACTCTTGAGAACGATCAACTTTCAGTCCTTTATCGGTCACCTAGTCATAACCAAATATAAGGTATCTGTAATGCCCCGAATTCTCCGATGTATTTAGCGGCGTTAATAGTAGGCCGGGAGGGCCGTACTTGCTTAATTATGTTATTAATTGATTAAATGCATGTATATGTTGATTATATTATGATATGATGTGAAATGCATGCATGTGAGTCCATATTTGTTTATACAGGGATGTGATAGTAATTTGGCCCGTTGAGGGTAAATTGGTTATTTGAACGCATGTTGGTGATATAAATTGAGACCACATTATGATGTGGGTTTGTTCGAGCCATTTGGCATGAGACGATCAAGGAAATGTTAAATATCGGTTTGGTCATAACAGGCTTAAGCTCGGGGCTCGGGGTGAGTCTCGGGGTGTTTTAATGATTAGAGTGTTACCGGGTATTAAAGGGTAACGGGATGTGAAATATTGGTGTTTGAGAATTTTGAGATTAGCGGGAATTGGGAAGCGTTAATTATCATTAACGGTGTAGGTGGAAAATGTCAAAAATGCCCTTGAGTTGACTTTAGGAGCTTTATTATACCTAGGGGTATAATGGTCTTTTGGTATGAGGATATATATGATGTATGGGTGGCTGTGAAATAGAAACCAAAACAGAGTTTGCTTCATCTTCTCCTTCCCGTACACTCATCTTCCTAGTTCTCTTCTTTGGAATTTTGAACTTAAGTGTGGAGCTAAGCTAGGAAATCAAGGGGCTAAGGTTGTGGTTTTGGTTCAGCCATTGGAGAGGGTTCAATACTAAGTTTGAGGTAAGCTTTGATCCTTATTTTTACTGGTTTTGCTCTGTTTTCAATCATGGTTTTCAGCTCTTGAGTTAGGTGTGGAAAATTGGAATTAAAGGGAGTTCTTGAGGTGTTTTACTTGGGTTATGATGAGGGAGAGTTTGAGTGTTGTTCAGGGGTTTTAATGGGTGTTTAAGAGAGGTTTGGGTGGTGTTTAAGTTGGGTTTGAAGGGTTGGTTCTAAGTGAAATCGTAGAGGAAGAAAAACAGGGGTTTTGGCTGAAATGGGCGTTGCGCCGCGGCATGGCCAGGGTGTGCCGCGGCCCTTGGGAGCTGCTGGGTTTAGCCGCCTCTGTTTGAGGGGCGAGCCGCGGCATGGCCAAGGAGGGCCGCGGCCCTTAAGGGATTTTTGGCCAAAGAGAGTGTTTTGGCTCGGGGATGCAAGCCTAAGGCCTCGGGATTGAACCTACTACCCGGTTGAGTAGTGTTTGAGGTCCCGGAGGTTAGGTTTTGGTTTGGGAACCTTTTATTATTCATTTTATTGATGGAATCCCATGATTTGGTTATGACCAGGTAACCGCTAAAGGACCAAAAGGTCGATCGTTCTCAGGGTCATTCTTTTATCTGTTCTAGCTCGGACCAGAGGTAAGAAAACTGCACCCCAAGTGTGACATGCATGGATATTCCTGAGGCATGTTGAATGTGAGAATATGGACATGGATTATATATGGAATGCTTAGCATATGTTGCTCATTTGTGCATGGCACTGAATTATTAGTCAGGTTTGACAAGAGTGCTAGTATCACTGTGAAGCTGTGACTTATTAGTCAGGTTCGGCAGTGGTATTGGGCATTGGTCACGATGAGCTGACTTATTAGTCAGGACGGCTTTGGCGTGTGTCACGCAAGTCAGTAAGATTGGATCTAATCGATTATTAGCATTGAATGACTCAAGGAGCATTAATGCCTGACCGACCCTGAGGGTCGATGAACAAACAGAGCTTGGAGGCTAGTGGCTTACTCAGCAGCCACTCTCCCGCTAAAATCATGTGATGATTCATTTGCTTGTTGAAAGCTTTATGTTCAGTGTGATTATAACGATAATCATTTGATAATGTTTATGTAAAGTGTTATGTTTTCTTGCTGGGCCTTGGCTCATGGGTGCTATGTGGTGCAGGTAAAGGGAAAGAAAAGCTCACCTAGCCTTGAGTGGAGAGCTGATGTGATGGTGTGTACATATGCAGCCGCTTGACTGCCACGGTCAGGGTGTTCTCAGAGGAACTAGGGGGTTTACCCTATTTTTTTTGCCGCTTAGGTCGGCGGGGTTGTAAATTTAAAACTGTAATGACCATTTTGTACTGAGAATCACTTGTAAATGTTTTGTTTAGCTCTGCAAAGCGGTTTGTAATAAAATATCCATTTCCTTTTCATTGGTTTTATGCCTTAACCCGTTAATTACACTTAGAGCACGTTTTTGACCAAAGGACTCAGGCAATGAGTCAAATTTCCGGTCCACCGTTCACCGTAACTGTTCTGGGGTAGCCAGGGCGTTACAGTATCATCAATAAAAAATGATCAACATAAGTTCCCAAATCAATATCTAGCCTTCGGGACATCAATCCCCACTTAACCGGGTACTAGGTTCAACCCCGAGGCCTATGGCTTGAATCCCCAAGCTAAAACACATGTTTTTGATCAAAATGGCCTTAAGGACCGCGGCCCGCCCTAGCTGCGCCGCGGCGTCCAGGCAGAGACCACCCTCCCTGCCAGACGCCTTGAGCCGCGGCGCACCACAGCCATGCCGCGGCTCAATACCCAATTTTGCCCAGAAAACTCAGCACGCACACCAGACTTTCCCCTGCGTTTTCCCTTGAAACCAGCCCTTCAAATCAACTCAAAACCTCTTCCAAACACTCATTTAAACCTCCAAACATCATCAACATCTCACCCTAATCAAAACCTAAGTTTCCAAACTCAAGAACTTCCATTAATTCACAACTAACACATCAAAATCCCCAACTGAAAACTTAATAGAAAAACAGGGTATACCATGAAACTCATGGCTGGAACTTACCTCAAACTTGATTTTGAATCCCTTTTCATGGCTGAATCAAGTTCCTAAGCTCCCACCTTTGATCTCCTAGCTTAGCTCCTCAATTTGGCCTCTCAAAATTTAAAGGGAAATGAAGGAGGAACCTTGTACGGGAGAGAAGGAGAAGTGATGAAGATAGGCTCTGTTTTTGTTCTGTTTCCACAGCTTTCTAAACCCCAAAAGCTGATATAAATCCTTAAGGTCAAAAGACCATAATGCCCCTAGGCCAATCTAAAAGCTTCTAAACACTCCCAAGGGTAAATTCGTCATTTCCAACCTATACCGTTAATTATAATTAACGCTCTCCGATTCCCGCTAATCTCAACATTCTCAAATACCAATAAATCATAACCCATTACCCTTTAATTCCCGGTAATTCTCTAATCATTAATATCACCCCGAGCCCCGAACTTAAACCTGTTATGACTAGACCGAACACTTACATCCCATGATCGTCTCATGTCAAATAGCTCGAACCAATCCACCTTATAATGTGGCTATATTAATTAATCGCAACCATGCACCCAAAATATACAATTACGCCCACAGTGGCCAAATTACCAAAATACCCTCATAATTAATACATGAACCCATATGCATGCATTCACCTTCATATAATAATATAATTCACGTAGACATGCATATAATCATTAAATGCTATAATAAATCAATTATGGCCCTCCCGGCCTCCTAATCAAGGTCCTAAACCTTATTAGGAAATTTGGGGCATTACAGTTTCGTTGAACTTTTTCCATTTAAAAAGTTATCATGTTTTTTGTTATATGTGTTAGTAAGCTTTCATGCAGGGGGAGTATTTTTATACTCTCATTTTTGGTTCTAACACTTTGTTTTGCAGATTCATCCTTGTTTGTTTTCTTCAAAATATTTTGTCAATCAAAGTACCAAAGGGGGAGATTGTTAATTCCATTTTTGGCATATTTAATTCGACAAAAATATTTTGTATTTTTTTATTATATTCGGTTGTATCTAAATATATATTATTGATATATGTTTTATTTGTTTTAAATAATAAATGTATAATTGATGATAAACTTTTCTATATTAGGAAAGTTTGCCAAAAATAGTGTGGCTTTATTATTATAAAAATAAATCTTTTTGAGCTGTCTTTTTCCAGCCGATTACCTCATTATATCTGACCATATAATTGAGTTTTATTGCATGATTAGGTTATAAAAGGGAAGCCTTGATTCCTACATCAAAGGATTGATTGTTACCATATATAGCTCACGATTCTGTAGCTACAGAATCAGTAAATCTTGTCAAATTGAAGAATTCTTTTAGGAAAGTTTCCTTGTGGGCTTAGGTCGGTTTAGACCATGTATTAGTTGCCCAATTTGAGTATAATGACTATAAATACTCATATTGGCTGCTAGGTTTTAGTTAACTCTTTTTGTATTTCATTCTTATTTGTAAAAGAGAGTCTTTGTTTTGTAGAGGTGAGTGAGTTCGACTCTGCCTCTGTTTATCAGTGTCCTTGTAATTGTTTTGAGTCCTCAAACAGTTCTACAAAGGAGGAGAAAAAAGTGCAAACCTTCGGGAGAAGGTGGTTCAAGTCTTGCTTCGAGAGGAAGCAAGCACACTTCAAGGAGATCGAAGGGAGTTTGTATTCTTGAAGGGTTAACAAGATTCATTTGTCAAGGTAGAATCAAGCTTGCGGCATATTATAAGAGGGAGTCTATTTATGCATAAGTCAAAAACTTTGTATTTTTGAGATCTTACTAATGAATCTTATCTCTGAGCATGACCCTGTGGACTAGTAGCAATCTGCAATGATTGCTGATACCACGTAAAAAAACCTTGTGTGTTTTTATTTTCTGCACTTTAGTTCTCTTCTGGTTTTCTGGTATGTAGTTACAACACCCTGGTCTGTAGCTACAGAATATCTGTTTTAGCACCAACTTAATTATTCCGCATTTAATTAATTGATTAATCAAGTAATAAGTTGGTAATTATAAAATACAGAATTTCAATAACTATTATTATAGCTATTAATCTTTTTCTATTTTGAAGTTTTTAATAAAGATTAAACATTAATGAAATTTGGGATTTTTTTTAATTTCTTTTTCTGTTTTGAAGTTTTTTGTGTTGTTAGAGAGAGAGAGAGACAGAAAGGAGCTGCATAACTTGGTTCCAATTTGTAACAAAGTTAGTCTCTAAGAAATGCTTTAGATGTATTAAAATGAATTGATAAGTTTCATGGTGGTCACATGTACACTAGCTGTTAAAATTTGCTTGGATTATCACCTTGGCCATTGCAATTGATACTATTTAGTTTTATTGATTATGATGGGCCATGGTATTTTATATGGATTCGTATTTATCTTATGTTATATTGACAATGATTTAATTTGTAAACATTAGTAACATTGTTGTAGGTAATTTTAAAATATAAACTAATAATATTATTAGATTTAGATTTAGTTGTTGGTAAATTTTAGTGAAAATGGTAATTCATTTATATATTTGTTAAATGTTTATAATTATTAGGTTTTTTTAGTGTATGTTATGTTGAATGATATGTGTGAGGATGTAAAATTGTATTTGCAGTGTTGTGGGTATTTTTGGATGATTTGTATGTATTATAAACAAGTTTTTAAATTTTTGGATAGAATGAAATATAGCCATTATGCTTAATTTTTTGTAGAATTAGAATAATATTTGGAGATTAGCTAAAAAAATAAATTATTCATAAAATGGCAAATAATCTTAATAATTATTTTAAAAATTAAGTAATTATAAACTAATAAGATTAAAAAAAAATTGAAGAAGTTAAAAATTAAATTAATTATTTAATGATCACTTCAAAAATTTATGCAACCCTTAAACTAATAAAAAAATTAATTTACAAAAAATATTGATTTAATTTTATAAGTGAAATAAAATGGCAAATAATCTAATAATTTTAATAACTATTTTAAAATTAAGTAATTATAAACAAATAAGATTAAAAAAATTAAAATTTAAGAAGTTACAAATTAGATTAATTATTTAATAATCACTTTAAAAATTTATGCAACCCACACTACTACAAAAACATGTTTTTAGGACACTTTTTAGGGCACTCATCTAGATGCAAGCCCTAAAAACAGCTTCTGGACTTTTTAGGGCTCGCATTGTAAGTCCTTAAAGAATTTCTTTTAGAAACTATGTGTATCCTAAAAATTTGAATTTTTTTTAACAAAACACCTCCTGGACTTTTTAGGACACTCATTGCGAGTTCTTAAAGAATTTTTATAGGACACGCGGTGCAAGCCCTAAAAACTTATGTGTGTCCTAAAAGTTTAAATTATAAAAAATCACAAATTCCCTCCAATCCCTCAAATCACTCAATAATATAAAAAACACACACACACACACACAAAAAATCACTCAAATCACTATCTCTCTCTCCTCGGTTCTCTCGCTCTCTCTCGAAGCTCCCTCCCTCTCTCTCTCTCTCTCCTGAAGCTCCCTCTCCCTCTCTCTCTAGCTTGTCTCTGCCAAGGCCAAATGACCGCCTTCCCATCACCGCCCATCGCCACGCGCCGCCCCCGAAACTCCCAACTCCCGGAGCTCAGCTCCTCACGTGCAGCCTAAGGCCCTCAAACGACTTGTCGAAGTTTCAACGATTTTGGGTTTTCCCAAACTTTCCGACCACTTTTCGGCCATCTCGAGCCACCACGAGATGAACCACCACCACATCCACCATATTCCTTGCATCTTGGGCTTCAAAACCCACTAAAGAATCAGACCCAATGGCCACCGTGAAGTGGTGGTGCCGCCACTTACTCCGACCATTCTTTTAGGGCTCACAATGCGAGTCCTAAAAATTTTTTAGGGCTCGCCTTTTTTGTAGTAGTGCCTTACACTAATAAAAAAATTAAACTAGTTAAAAAATTAATTTACAACAAATATTTATTTAATTTTATAATTTTAATACTCACCTTAAAGAATGAGTAGTTATAAATTGACGAGCAAAGCAAAGAAATCTGGGTATGTTAGTCATTATTTTTTTTAATAAATTGATTTTATTTATTTCGTTAATTTACAATTTATAATTATATTTATTTTTGTTTTGTAGGAAAAATTGTGTTCCGTCCGTGAGACGCAAGCTTCACAGTCTACTGAAACTTCATCACTCCAGTCGATTATCCCAGAAGAAGAAGGCTTGTCTCTAGTGTAAAAAAATTTCGGAAAAAAAATGTGGCCACCAAATGGGATATGGTCGTATACTTACGACAAGAGACAATGTACATTCACTCACGTATACTCAAAATCCTCCATCTCAGCATCTTCCCTATACTAGAGATGACGGGATTGAAGCTATGAAGGAGCGCCTTCAAGAATTGAAAGATCACATTCGGACTCATTGCATCGGCTCGAGAGATCCACATCCACTATCTAATGATCTTGATGTCGGAGGACCGAGCCAGTAAGTCCATTTCTTACTTGTATGTTTTGTTTTCACAAATTATGCGCTATTTTAATTTTCATAATAGTGTACGACTTTAAACTTAAAAACATACATGTTGTTGACCCTTGTTTTAGTCAACGACATTGAGTCATAGAAAACGATATGAATTAAAGAACTGAATGTAATATAAACGACACACATATTTTATAGTGGTTCAGCCCCAAGGATTGGTAATGACCTACGTCCACTTAGTGTTTTATTAATGTAAAACAATTACGAAATCTGCAATTAATGAACAAGGGTTCACTGAGTTTCACAAGTCTCAAACCTTGATACAATTACTGTGTATAAAAGCACTATTTCTCTCTAGATACCAAAAATTGCGCGTGAAATAAATGAATCTCATGAGTCCTATTTATAGGCTTAAGGATGGACTTATGAGCCTATTAGCCGTCCTTAACTTGCGTTACAAGCATAATCAAATAGTAACATAAATAATGATATTTACATATAAAAATAATCCAATATCTTGGGAATATCTAACTTATAACCGTATATGAGAATTTGTCTCGGTTCAACAAGCAACTTTGGTCGTGTGCATCTGCACCTCTTCTGTTCCTGTTGCCTAGCATATTCATTAAGCCTATCGAGCAGCTTAATTTCTTTCACGACAATCTGGTCATCGGTCGATCGGCCCTCCATTAATAGTTAGTCACGTGTTGTTCACGTGCCTCTTTAACATGTCACGTCATCATGCTAATATTTAGGAAAACACATGTATTTATTAGCTTTAAGTATTTAATGAAAGTGTTTTAGTATAATTTTTGTTATATTATTATTATTAATAATGTGGATGTACGCCCTGATTTTCCAGTGGGCTATTAGCGAGCTGAGATGTGGCCTAATTATATCAGCCACGTGGATACCCCATGACCGGAGCTTCCGTCGTCAGGTCCTACCTCTTTAGCTCGAGGTAACCAAAAGGTTCGTCAAGATTACTCAAGGGCCGAGTCAGGACTATGAAGGCCGCAGGTCGAGAGGACATCCAACTCGGGGTATGAACTGGAGTTGGAAGCTATGACCTTTTATAAAGTCAACCACGCAATGTAAACGTGCATATATCATAATCACGTGACTGATATATCCCTGAATTCTCGGACACGCAGCATGAACGTGCGTATTCAGACACCCACGACTGGGTTGGGCCGTGCGGCCCATTATCCCCCTTACCTGTTGATTAGACCACACTTCATTTGTCAGGGTTTAGGAATTAATCATGAATGTCACAGAAGTGACATGATGGGTAAGAAGGTCACGGGATGACCCCCCTTACCAACTTCCAGGTGCCCTCTCCTATAAATATGGAGACCCTGAGAGTTGCAAGGGGTTGGATTCTATTGTGTAAAAAGTACCCTGTAAAGAATACCAGGCATATAGCAATAATATTGGCTGGTGGAGTAGAAAGATTTTAACCTTTGAACCACCTAAAAACGTAGTTGTGTCATCAGTCCATAAAAAGATCATTTATCGATTTCGGTTCATTATTAAGCACTAATCTCTTTCTCTTATTTTCTTAATTACCTGTTGGCGAAGAACCGCGTCAACAATGGATATAAAACAAAATTTAATTATACATAAATAAAAAAATTATGTTATATTAATATGGGTTATCTATATATATATTTATAAATAAATAAATAGATATAAAAATACGTTGTTAGTAAAGATATACTGACAACACTATTGTAATGTCCCAAATTCGCTAATAAGGCTTAAGGGCCTTGATTAGAGTGCCTGGAGAGCATAATGGGAATTATGAGTGACTTTAATGAGTAAAATGCATGATTATGATTTAAAGCATGTTATATGACTATTTGAATATTTGGGATGCATGACTATGTGTATTAGTATGCATGTAGGCCCTGATTAGGTTAGAAGGGCATAATTGTAATTTTGGCCATTATGGGTATAACTGTGTTGATATATGTGATAATTGATGAGACCACATTATTATGTGGATATATTTGTGAACTGTGACTCGAGACGATCTTAGTGAGCAGATTAGCGAAAAAGTCATGGCGGGGATTTATACCCGGCTTGGGGTGCGCCTGGGGGTATAAATGGGAATTCAATGAGTATATTGGAGTCTATTTTGACATCGAGGAATATTATTGGTGATTAATTAGGTATCGGGAATTAAGCGATAAATATTAGAGACACTCGAGGAGTTAGCGGAAATTGGGGTGAAATGACTAAAATGCCCCTAAGTGGATTAAAGGGTTTAGAATTAATAGGGAGGGCATTAAGGTCATTTGGCTTTTTAAAGATGGGTATTACTAAGGCTTTATGTTAGTGGAAGTTGTAGAAAAGTATAGAAGTCTGAAAGAGAGAAAGGAAGGAAAAGGAAGAAAAGAGAAAGGGAGAAAACAGAGAGAGTTTCCTAAGGTCGGTTTATGCTTTCTTCATCAGTTTCTTGAGTGTTTTTGGAGCAAAGCTCAGGGAGGTGCTAAGTTAGGCTGAGCCTCAAGAGTCCTAAGCTAGGTTTAGAGAATTGGCAGAGATTTAGCAAGAGCACCCTAACACTTGAGGTAAGGTTTTGTAGTATCTTCAGTTTCTGGTTTTGGTTTTTGAACTATGGTGTGTAAATTGAGTTTGATGGGGACT
The DNA here is from genome assembly GCF_963169125.1 of Humulus lupulus. Lineage (NCBI taxonomy): Eukaryota > Viridiplantae > Streptophyta > Magnoliopsida > Rosales > Cannabaceae > Humulus > Humulus lupulus. The sequence goes on along the minus strand of NC_084794.1, from coordinate 280,255,383 downwards.
TTGGGGAATTCAGGAAAAAGTTTGAGGAAGAGCAAGCTAAGGAGGTGTAGAGGTTGTATTGAAATCGAAATCCCATTAAAGGTATGAATTCTGAGCTTCTAACTCTGGTGTTTTGACTGGTTTCAGCTGAGTTTCTGAACTTAGGGTCAGCTATGGTGAATTTTGAGATTAGGGATGCATGTGTTTGGGTTTTGAGTATTTGGGGTGCTTGGGATGAGTGGAGTATGTTCATAAGGTTGTTTTTGAGTTTGGTGAAGGTTTGGGAAAGTTTTGGTTGAGCTTGGTTCGAGGAAATCGCAGGAAGGAAAACTAGGGTGGTGCCTGTCTGTGACTAGCGCTACAGCGCTAGCCTTTGGGCGTTGTAGCGCTAGGCCATGCATGCTGAAGGGATTTTGCTTCTGTTTGTAGCGCTGTAGCGCCCTCCAATGAGCGCTGTAGCGCTACCCTGTTTCCAGAAAGAGATTTTAGGGTTATTTCCAAGGGCTTTTGACCAAGGGTTTGGGGTTTGATTCCACCACCTTGTTTGGTGGAACTAGGACTTCCTGGGGGCTCAGGTTTGGTCCCGAGGCTAGGTTTTGGACTTGAGGTTTGGTGATGACTTTGACCTATGATTGTGTTTAGGTGAGCGCTAGGGCTCGAGAGGGATCGTGCTCAAGGAGTCAAGTGATCAAAGTTAGCGAATTGAAAGGTAAGAAAATTGCACTCGGTTATATGTTTGTGATGGGACTAAGTGCTCCCGATATTTGTATTATGTCAATGATGGTATTATGACATGGGACATGTGATAGCGGCCTAAGGGTGCCGTACACAATATTTGCGCACAGGGTGCGGCTTGGCCACTGGTAGCCAATGGCAACTTAATATTCACTGAGCTCGGTTTAAGCGGGCCGGAGTTAGTGGGATAATGGAGGGTGCAGGCTGAGGGCGCTAACCCTAGTTATCATATGTGATTTGGCGTGTGATATGAATTGATATGTTTAGTATGTTGAATACTTGACTATTCTGAATATTGATATGATTAAGAATATGTGATGCTATGTGAGATATTGATTTGACCGTTGATTGCTTATGCTCTGTTGTTGTGTTTTCTTGTTGGGCCTTGGCTCACGGGTGCTACGTGGTGCAGGTAAAGGCAAGGGCAAGTTGGGCCAATCCTGAGATGGAGAGCTGCTGGGTTGAATGTACACAGCCAGCTGTTCGATCGCCATGGTCGAGGAGTGGATCAGGATAGGGATGGCCCAACTGTCTGTTTCGCCTTAATATGGCTTGATATTGTACTTAAACCTTATGACTTTTGTAAATGGTCTTTAAACTTATCATTTTTGGGATCCCGTGTAAACAGATAATGTTCCTTTATGAAAATGTGACTTTTAAGACCAAAATATTTTAACCCTAGTTCCTTTATAGTTTCAATAACACGTTTTTAATTAAATGACTTGATGAGCAAGTCTAGCACTTTATAAACACACAGTGTAACGATCTTGTCTACCCAGGGTGTTACAACTATGGTCGGCATAGAGTGACCAGGCAAACAATTCGACATAGTTTCTGCTGACAACCTTAGAGACCTATACAGACTACGTATGTTGTCGGTAGTGTCTATATCGACCACAATAATATTGTTGTCAGTAGATGGTGGTCTCTATCGATAGGGTTGTACCATCAACATAATACCGACAACAAATTATCGATAAAGGGTACTACCGACAACATTAGAGGCTATCGGTAGAACCTCTATTTTTTGTAGTGGATAGTGGTGGCTTACATTGCAATATGTCCACAATAATAGCCCACGGCAAGAATCAAGTGTTCAATTTGCATAAATGAAGAAAGGATGACCTTGAACTTAATCATTTGTTGCAGAAGCGTTTGGTTGAAGAAAATGGAAAGCAAAAGAAAGGAATAGATTCTTTCAACGGTAACTCCTTTCTTCATATAGGTTCTAGTGGGGTCTATTGTCTTTTTGTTATAACTTTTGTCAATTTGTAGTAAAATATGTACACGAATTTAATCATTTGTTTTCCTTCCAATTTTTCTTATTACATATTATTCTATAATTAGAAGCTGTTATGAATAAAATAATAAGTATGTATTGGCCTATTATAATTAACTGTTGATTTTTTTGGGGGGTTACGTTTTTAGAATTATACAACTGTAATTAATTTTCTTTTTAAAAGTGGTGTTGATTAACCAAAAAAAAAAAATCAGTTTAAACCAATTCTAGACAATTGTTTTATTTATTTATTTATTGTCCCTATCGATCTTGATCATTGTCTTTACAAGTAGAATTCACAAAAAGAAAAAAGTGATCACCAAGAGAAGTGATGAAGAGCTTAATTAAAACAAATTAATCAAGCAAACATAAATACACATCAACTTTCAAAATGGCTGAACATCTCTTGTTGTGCAAAGCAAATTGCTTTATTATTATGATTGAACTATATTTGAAACTTAAAAAGCACATTATTATCAAGCTAATTTTATCATCAACAAATATATAAACTCCTTTTTATTAACACACCCAAGAGAAAATCTAGTCCTCCTGAAACAGTCCAAAAAATAAAAAAAACATTAGAAAAGAAAAAAAAAATAGTTGAGAGGGTTTAAAATTTGATAAATAATACTTAAAAATACAATGATTGGAACTTACCAGGGTTTCCCCACCAGAGACACAAGCAGGCCTTCTTGGAGGGAGCTGTTGATGAGGTGTTCTCTGCAAATATATCAAATCTCATGCCGTATTTTTATATGTTGATGTATCTCTATGTATAATTTTGTACATTAAAATAATAATAATAATACATTTTTTTGTTTATTTTTATATATATATATTTATTTATAGATAGGGCACCCTATTAGACATTTTTATTTTTGAGATATGAAATTATAACTCACATTTCTTTTTATGACGTTGTACACTGTAGTTATAGCAGACATTCTACCAGAGATTTCAAGAAATTCGGAATAATTTATGGTGTCGAAATCAGAGTTCAAACAATTAGTTGCACAATTGTCTCATTTTTTATACGTGTGTAAAATAGGCTGTTTCAATCATGATTTTAACACTGTTAATTATTCATAATTTTTAGAAAATTTGTATAATGTCTACTATAACTATCATATACATCGTCATATAAAAAAATTAGTTATAATTTATTTAACTGCCGAAAATAAAAATGCCTATCACTAGTAAAAGTGATGCCTTCTTATATTTATTTATATATATAAATATATAAATGATACTATACCTTAAGTTTTGGCCGTAAGGTTTCTACAGCGGCTGTGGATTTTTGATTCACACCTGCCCCTTGCTGCTGTATTTCAAGAAATTAATTATAAGAAATAATGGTGAAAAATATAGAGTAATGCTAAACATAAATTAATTTGTTTCTAAAAACTTATAATTAATCATCATTATATCATGATTACAATTTTATTTTATTTAAAAAAAAATACAATTTAGCATGACTAAGACTAAATGTAATGTTTATTACTATAAATTTCATCATATATGTACATATATACATAGATATTATTTCAAGCATTTTTGTAAGAAAAGGAAGAAAAAAGAAATAAAAAAAAAACTATCCATTATAATAACTAGTTGATGATTTTAGTCCAATTGAGACAAAGACAAGAGGCTTTCATATGGTCCTCTAATTGTATGGAACCACAACCACAAGCTTAAAACCAAAAAACTTTTTTTGGTTAGGATTTTTCATATATTATTATTATTATTATTATGGATGGTATTATTTCATTATTTTTGGGAGTTAATACCTTGCATAATGCCCAGTCTGCAGAATCAAAGAATGCACGTTCGTGATCCTATGGCCACAAAATTAAAATAAAAAAATAAATTAATAACAACAAATATTTAGTAAAATTATATATGACAAAAAACAAAAAAACTGAATATTTGAAAATCATTTATGCCAACCTTTGAAATCAAAGGCTTCTTCTTTGGTACAAGTCCTCCATATTTCTTCCCCTGCACTGACTCATCCTGTGATTTAAATCCAAAATCTTAATAAAGTTGACATGTACATGATTATTAGAGAGGTCTTAAATTATCATATATTTAATTTAATACACTATATATCTAGAAGAAAGCCATAATTCAGCTTCAAAATTTTAATTTACGGCTAGCTAGAGCTATATGTGTTTGTCACACATTAAATTATTTAAAGCTATATAAAAAAAAAAATTAAAATTGGTCCCCTATTCATAATATATAACAGCTCAATAATTGGATTTACATTATTAATATCCTATGAATTGTCAATCATGACCCACAGTTGAGGTGATTAGAACCAAAAGTCACAGCCAAAAAATATATAGTACACTAAATTATAATTGGCTATAATTTTCATATATATATTTATATAAAGCTTATTATTGGATGTTGATATGATTTGGTGATCTATTTAAAAGCAACTTTTATTTGAAATTTAATAGAGCGGGTCTTTTTGGGTCCCAAATAGGGAATGAATAATGAATATCTTTGTATGGGGGTGGTAAGAGGCTCACATGTATTTTGCCAAAATAATTTAATGGGTTTTACCCAAAAATAAATACATAAAATAATAAAATAATAAAATTATAAAAAAAAGTTAGGCATGTACTATTATATTGATTTCATTTGAACAACAAAGCAAGCACTAAGGTTTATATACTCTATTTACTATCTATTACTGTTTATATAAGCTCAAATTCTCTGCCGACATTTCTAAGTAACCATATAAGATTAAAAGTAATTCATAAAAGGTATGATTTGTCATAATCACTAGCCGTTGGATATATATAGGTCCCACAAATTAAAAACAAAACTAAGACAACTATATAAAAAAACTTGACATTATATATATCATCAAGGTAAAACGTAATATTCATGGAGCATTTTTTTTATTTGATAATATTATTTATTTATATATATATAGTAGTTCTAGAAAACAATCTAAATATATAATATGTCACTTAAGTTGTGTCATGTGCGATCAAGTGGTTTTTGTTTTGTTTTTTGTGCGCTTATGACATGAATATATACCAACACACAGCACCGCAACAAATTAAAGTAGATAGTACTTGTGATATGCCCCAACCAACCATTCTATTCAGTTTCTACAATCACTCAAAACTCAAAACAACCCAGAATTCTATTCTAAGCATTTTATGTATGTTATACTAATTAACTTTGTTCATAATAATCTAATACTTTTATGCAAGAAATTAATTAAGTAGTATATATATATATATACATATATAGATAATATACCTGGTGATTTTGGGATGAGAAATAATTATCACCTCGGTTGCAATCTGCCATCTTAGCTCTCCTGCAAGAAAGAACTTTTCAATTATATATAGTTTTTTCAAAATTGCCACAAAAGAGAAAAGAAAAAAAAAACCCAGAATTTTTTTAGAGGTATAATGAGAGAACCTGAAAATAGAGAGAGAGAGAGAGAGAGAGAGAGGAGAGAAGCAATAAGAGATGATTATGATGATGATGATGATGATGATCACAAAACTCTGTCTATAGCCAAAATATAAAGGCAAACAATTTACAGCCCAAAAAATTAAAAGAAAAAGGAAAAAGAAAGAAAAAGTAGAGAGATAAGGATCTTTGGAATTACCTTGTGGAAGAGCAAAGTGAGAGATATGCAATGGAAATGAGAGGAAAAAATGTATAAAAATTTCAAGAGAGAAAAAATAAATAAAAAAGAATGAATATATGGTTGAGTGAGGATGGGAGATAAGAATTTATGTCGGTATTTTTTCTAATATTTTTTTTAAATATATAGTTTATATTTTTATTGTTGTTTTGTTTTTACACAATCTCTTTGTCTATATATATAAATATAGATGAGAAAGAAATAAGTTATAAAAGGGAAAAATGTGGAAACTTTTATACCTTATCTAATGTTACCCTCTTTGAGAAAGGGAGTGGGTGAAGATGAGGTTAAGTGTGGTGAACTAACTAGTTTTTGGATAAAGAAACTTTACATTATATCTATATAAATATATATCCAATACAAAACAAAATTATTTATTAATAATAATTAATAATGGAGAGGAGGAGAAGTAAAAAAAGAAAAATTATAGGTTGTGTTTGGTAAAATTTTTGTTTTTGAAATTTTTAAACATAAAAATAGAAATATTATTTTTATTTTTTATTTTTAAAAAATAAAAATATGTTTGATAACTATTTTTGTTTTTTGTTTTTAAAAATAAAAAATAATAAATTCGCTTGATAATTTTTATTTTTATGTTTTGTTTAACAATATAAAATGAGGTAGTGATTTGAAGAAGAAAATAAAAGAAAAACTAAAAGTTGAAAATAATTTAAAATAAATTTAAAAGTGAAAATTTTCTATTTTCAAAATTTAATAAATTTTGTTTAAAATTTAAAAAAATAAAAAATAAAAGTAGAGTTACCAAACACTATTTTATATTTAATTATCAAATTTTTAATTAATTAAATAAAAAACTGTTTTTTTTAATGGTTACCATAATAATAATATACATGTTATTAGCCGTTAAGATATCACCATCAGTTGGCCCATGCCAAGCTCACAACGTACATATTCTCACGTGTTAATCATCCTCCATTTTCATTTTCCAATGTTTATGAAAAAAATTAAATAAAACAAATTCATATATATCTTCCATCGAACAATTTTGCCCACCGACATCTTCCATTGGGACATATTATATATTCATTTCTATATTAAATTAACAAGATTGAAAATTTGAAATGAAAGAAAAAAAAAGAGTGTTTAATTAATTAACTCTATATATGGCGGGTTTATTTCCTACAATATAGATTATTACGTAGACCTGTTTTCGAACAATATAGCAGCTATTGCATTAATTAGTAGTTTTTTTCTTTCTTTGGCTAGTTTTAATGTCATATATTTATATATATGTTTGATAATTGTTACCGTTTAGCAAACAAAAAGTCAATAATTAATGTGTTTAATTAGCCCAGTCAAGATCTGACAAGTAATAATATATTCAGTATTTGGTTTATTTAGCAACAAAAAGACTGAATTATCTCAAATTTGTTAGATATTATTAGGTCTAGTCAACAAAATAATCTCCAATTTGTTAAGCAAAAGACAAAGGGACCTAACCCATATATATACATATATATATATTTATATGTTTAAACTATTTCACATACGACTAATACAACTCAAATTTGATTGCAAATATCTTCTAGAAAAAGGATATAGAGAGAGTAAAAAGAGTCTTGTACTGTATTCATTATATACAGTATATATTTGTAAATTATAGATCTAGATATTTTATTTTTTGTTATAAAAGTTCTGAATTTAATTTATATTTATCATGCATGTAACATATGATTTAGAGAAAAATCTTTAATAAATAATAAATAACATTACAAGATTCTAATTTAATTGAATTGAATTGTTAATTCTGTTAAAAAAATATTGTTAATTTTAAGAATTCAAGACAAAAATTAAAATATTGCAAACTAACCAAGTTTGGATTTAGTCATGATAACATTATGGGTTAGACCCTGGACATGTAAGAATGCGACTGTCAGGAAACTTTACAGGAGGTTCTAGCTACACTATTTGTCAAACACTTTTACATTAATTAATTCAACATTTATTATAATTTTTTATTCAAAATAAATATTTTTTTCAGAATTTTTGCATAAATTTATATATATATTTTTACTTTATACCGTCCTTCATATTTTAAAAAAAGAAAATTCTTTTTAAAATGAAATATATTTATTTGGTACTCTATGTTTTTGCAAAGTATTATTTTGGTATTCTTTGTTTTCAATAATGCTCATATGCTACCTTGTATTTTAAAATCGTCCATATTTGGTACCCTAAACTCAGATTTGATAGATAAAATTTTATTAATTTAATCAAACTGCTGTCAATTATGTAAGTTACAAATTTAAATTTAATTACATAATTACATATAACTGATGACAGTTTGAGCATATTGACAAAATTTTATATATCAAATCTGAGTTTAAGGTATCAAATATGTACTATTTTAAAATACAGGGTACCATATAAGCATTATTGAAAACAAAGGTACCAAAATGAGTATATTCCCTTTTTAAAAATACAATTTTCAATATTTTTTATTTACAAATATATGATGTAAAATAACAACTAAAAAATAAAGATTGGACAATAACTAGAAATCAACACATTGCATATTATTACGTTAAAAAATAATAATTGGACAACAACTAGAAGTCAACCAATACATACTAACATGTTTTTAAAATTTAAAATATATTTGAAAACAACTAAACACCAATTGAATATTAACACAACAACAAAATAACAATACATAAACTTAAACTAAAAAACAACATAAAAATAACTATACATAAACTAAACACAACTACAAAAGAATAAAAGCTGTAAAAGTGTACAAATTTCCTTAAAAACGTAAAATAAAAAAATAAAAGAACTTTGTTAGTTAGTAAAAATGTAATATTTTAGCAAAATTAAATGTATTATTTAAATTTTCATATATATTTTTTAAAAAATTAATAATAAATAATTATAATGTATTAATGATGTTTTTAATATTTTATATATACACATTCATAAATCATATCATATATGACATAAATGAATTGATTTGATGAGTATGTTAAATCGATATTAATTTGTTATAAAAAATTGTAATAATTCTAGAATTTCTAAATATATCATGCTTTGTCAAAGACAATGAGAGTTATATTTACATCTAGAAGATATACAAGTGCACTGTTGGGCTAAATTAATCATATTTTAAAATTTTAATAAAGAGATTAATTTATTTAATTAACTTTCCTTATAATTTCTAAAATAAACTTCTTTATTGTATAAAAAATACAATAACTAATTTTTATGTTAGCTAATTCTTTTACGATAAAATTTATTACTATTTTTAATAGAAAATTTTATCAATATTGATAATTAATAATGCTTAAGAGACAATAAGTTTCAATAAAAAAATTATATTTTTTGTATACAAAAATAAAAACAATTTGTAATAGTTAAAAGTGAAAATTTTGTGACTAAAATTTATATTAGTGACAATCATAAATATGTTCTTATTTAAAATTAGTAGGCTATCAATAACACAAACTTTATTATTACATAATAAAATATTTGTGGTAAAAATATTTAATTTATTATGTTTGTAGCACTTAAGTACATAAATTATTTTTTTAACGGTGAAAAAAATATCTTCTGTTCATATTTTGGTGTAGTTTAATACAACCGTCAATTCTCACCGTTAAGTTCGATTGTGACACGCAGATGAAAGTGCCCAATTAAATGAATATTTGCGGCGAAAGTACCTAATTTAAGAGATATTTGTGGCGAAAGTATCAAATTTAAGAGAAATATGCGGCAAAAGTACCCAAGTTAGAAGTAAATTTCACATCGTTGTGGCGGACTTAACGATGAAACAAACAAATGTACTAAAGTATACCAAAACATAGACAGAAGGTGATTTTCGCTGCCAAAAAAATTACTTCGATATTTAAGTGCTACAGACACAATAATTTAAGTACTTTCACTGCAAATATGACTAAAATTATATTAGTGACAAGTTATTAGGATTAAGTATTACTTTTTCGAAGAAATAATTTTTAATAACATGTAAAAAAAATATGTTGTAACTAAAATGTAAAATATTATCATTTTTTTGGTAGTATGTTGAAGAATGATAAATATGGAAGGGGTGCCTATATAATCTTGGGAGTGCCACTACCAAAAAAAAAAAGTACTAAAATTGGCAAAAAGTAGTCACTTAATAATAATGTTGCGTGTATCTATCCCATATTTGGTAAGTTCATGCATCAGTCACTTAGTATCATAGAGTGAGAGGAATTTTGGAATGCAAAGACAAAGATCATCATGTCATGTCTTGCAAAGTGGAATATGAACTAATTTCAATAAGTGATGGAGCTATAACATTGAACTTCATTATTAATTTCAATATTGTACTAATGAAGCTTATTATTTTTAAAAAAATTATACTGAAAAGCAAGATAAAATTTGTTAAGTGGTCACCAACAATAGCAGTTAGATTACTCATTAGGGCTAGGTACAATAGAAATGAAATGATAGGCTATATAAAATCACCAAAACCAAACTTGTCTTGGTGCTTTGATTTCTCTTCTTTCCTTATTTGTAGTTAATTGATAGCTACTAACCTGCTTGATTCTCATCATCTCTTGAGTCTGATTCTTGTTGTTGTCTTAGTAGATTTGTTTTTGTTTTGATTCACCCAGTGGCGGATTTTTTTTTATCTAAAGATATAGTGCTATAAATACATAAATAAATTAGGATCAACATATAATAGTTATATGTAAAACTTACTTAAAAATAATTTAGTTAGCATAATTGTAGTGTTTGTAAAAGGACTAAAATATAAAAATAATTACATTATAAATATTGAGAGTTAAAAACTCAAGGGAGAAAGATACAATACTATAAATATAAAATAAGGGTCAAAATATAAAAATTATAGGTAAAACTTACTTGAATATAATTCAATGGGGCATAATTATAATTTTTTTTAAAAGGACTAAAATGTAAAAATAATTACATTAACAATATTGATAGTTAAAAACTCAAAGGAACAATATATATTACTATGAATACATAAGTGAGGGTCAAAATATAAAAATTACATGTAAAATTTACTTAAAAATAATATTCAAGGGCATATTTGTAAAAATTTGAAAAAGAATGAGTAAAATGTAAAAATAATTACATTATAAATATTGTGAGTTAACAACTCAGGGGGTAATATATATTACTATAAATACATAAGTGAGGTCAAAATATAAAAATTACATGTAAAAGTTAAAAATAATTTAGTAAGGGCACATTTGTAAAAATTTGTAAAAGAATGAGTAAAATATAAAAATAATTATAAAATTAGGTGGGCTGATGCTCTCCCTTGTCCTTTGCTAGGTCCGCCCTTAGATCCACCTTAAGCTGAATTTTGCCCTTTTTGATTTCTTAATTGATCTCACTATTTGGTTTAGGCTTCATAACCATTTTATCTTCCCTAAACACAACATACTTTGGTAACCTAGTTCTAGAACACCATAGTTTATATTCTTTAACCCTGTTTGGGTAGCCAAGAAACATATTTTATAGTCCTAGGTTACAATTTATCTTGTCTGATGTGTGCATATGCTATGCAACCAAAAACTGCGAGGTGGTCACATTTTGGAGCATGATGACCAATCCACTTTTCTAGAGGTATTGAAAAATTCAATGTTGCTGAAGGGCATTTGTTGATTAGATAAAAGATATTTTCACTGCCTCACCCTAGAAATTCTTTCCAAACCATCACCTATAAGAATGCATTCTACTGTTTCTAAAATTGTTTAGTTCGTTCTTTCCGCAAGGCTATATTATTTTGAGGTGTACCAACAGCGATATTGTAACGCCATACTACTCAAGGATTGTTACACTGTGTATTTTAAATAGTGCTAAACTCGCTAAACGAGTCATTTGGCCATAATCGTGTAACTAAATGTGATTAATAGTTTATGGTTAAAAATTTTGGTCAACAGGTACAACCGTTTCACTAAAATGTTTACTTTCTTACATGGGATCCCAAACAACATTAAAAAAGGTTAATTATAATTGAAAAGTTACAACCAGCTAACCTAAGCGGCAAAATAGGGTTTGACTCTAGTTCCTCTTTAAAACCTTGGTCGTGGTGGTCGAGCAGCCGCATATGTATATTTCGTTACCTAAGCTCTCCAACTCAAGGGTGGTCTAGCTTCCTTTTCCCTTTACCTGCACCACAAAGCACCCGTGAGCCAAGGCTCAACAAGAAAACTTAAACATGCTCATAAGCAATTAATAACATGTTACTAAATCATAATAAGCATGCCTAGCAATAATAACCCTACTCATGCATACACACCATCAATATAAATGACTACAACATCATATAGGCCAATAGCCCAAGATAAATGATCAATGAATCATACTGGGATTCCACGCCCTAGGAAATGGGACTAATAAGTCATCCTGAGGCCTTTTTCCCTATCATCTGTATAACCAGACTTAGAGCTGGCCTAGCGTACCTGACGCTATAATTTTCCACGACAAATAGGTCGGTCAAGCGTATATCACACTTCTGATTAGGCATAACCATATCGACCAGCGCTCAACGCGCTATTGCCGTCCTTGACTCATAAGTCAATGCTTTTCAACAACACCCAGCGTGCTAAGGTCATCCTTGACTCATAAGTCAATGCTTTTCGACTAGCACTCAGCGTGCTAAGGTCGTCCTTGACTCATAAGTTAATGCTTTTTGACTAGCACTCAGCGTGCTAAGGTCGTAGGATATAGGACTAATAAGTCACCCCAGAGCCCTTAGCCGTATCCTTTGTATAACCAGCCTTAGAGCTGGCCCAACGTACTTGGTGTTGAATTTCTCCACGACTAATAGGTCGGACAAGCGTATAATGCGATCCTGATTAGCCTAACCAAAACGAGCAACGCTTAGCGCGCTATTGTCGTCCTTGACTCATAAGTCAATGCTTTTCGACCAGCGCTCGACACTATTGTCGACCTTGACTCATAAGTCAATGCTTTTCTCAATTATATAATGCTAACATGCATTCATCATATAATAAATATCCAGATACAGAGCATTTAACATGCTTAATCAATTATTCACAGGCATAATCATAATCATGCACATTCTCAGGCGTTCATGCCCTATTCATATTATTGTACAATAATTTGGGCCAAGCTATAATCACATGTATCACATACCGGGTGCATTTTTCTTACCTTTAGTCCAAGCACAGGTTACAAATGAACGACCCTCGATCACGATCCCGGTTCCGATCCCCTAGCGATAACATAGTCACAATCAAGTATAGAATCCCGTCAACAACGAGCAAACACAGGCTTCCGAACTAAGTCCTAGCCTCCGAGACATCAAATTCTACTAAACCGGGTAGTAGGAATATAACGCCCTAAACTCCAGGGACCGTTACGGTGTGCCTTGTAAACAGTGCTAAACTCGCTAATCGAGTCATTTTGCCAAAATCGTGTACAAAGTAATTAGCGATTTAGGGATTAAATATTTTGGTTAAGATGTAACGTTTCATTATAACGTTGATTATATACATTAGGATCCCAAAAATATAATTTAAAAGGTCTATTACAAGAAAATATTTACAACCAGCCGGTCTAAGTGGCAAAACAGGGTTTAACCCTAGCTCCTTCTCAAACCTCGGTCGTGGTGGTCGAGCAGCTGCATATGTACACATCATCACCTAAGCTCTCAAACTCAAGGATGGTCCAGCTTTCTTTTGCCTTTACCTGCACCACATAGCACCCGTGAGCCGAAGCCCAGCAAGAAAACTTAATATGCTCATGAACAGTTATAACATGTCATCAGATCATAAGGCACATGCCTAGCAAACTAGCAAATATAGCCTTATTCAAGCAGGCAAATGAGTTTGCATAATGTTGAGTATAACACATCAACCAATGATCATAATAATCGTCCAGGGCTCTTAGCCCAAAATATAAGAGTGACAATTGTAATAGTCACTAAAGTGGGTTTATTCCCAATAGCCATGTGACAATAGGGTCACCAGGGCTCTATAGATAAGTGATCCTTTCACTAGCTTGGATAGGATAGGTATCTGGTGAAATAGTCACCGACATAAACCTATCGAGTAAATAAGTGATCCTTTCACTAGCTTAGTTAGGATAGGTGCACGATGACTAGTCACCAACATAACCTTCCTCATGACCATAGAGTCATAACCCTGGAACATCGTTCCCTAGCCACGAGACAAGCAGTCACCTAGGCCTTAGGCCTTGGCTCTGAGTAACTAGCTTAGACTAGTCAAGCGCTTATAAGTTTCATCGACCTTAGGGTCAGTCCAGCATTAATGCCATAGAGTCATTCAACACTGATATCGATTAGATCTAATCTTCATTCTGTCCTGCGTTCAGGACGCTTATGCCGTTTCTAACTTTTAGGTCAGTATCCCTGACTAGTCAATACCATAAACAAGTAAGCAATGCCACCAAACACATATCATATATGCAATATTCGAATACAGGGCATTCAACATGCATACTTAACAATTACTAGCATAATTAGGACCATCTATAATGTTATCCAATAAATTAGCATTTGTCACGTGGCGAATAATCTCTTGACACGTGGCTGACACCTGGAGCATCTGCTAGAGTATCGACCAGGAGACACACCAGAAGCAGGACAGACCTGATTTTACCACGACCAGACTGGTCGGTGGTTCCGCTGGCAAAGCAACATTTATGGAAAGATCTTATGTATCCCGAATTTATTTCATGCAATCTTCTGAATATCCCATGATTCAGGGGATAATATCTGTAACAATATTGGGCAACCCTCCATGAGCCTATAAAAAGCAAGAGATGGCTCATGGGAAGGGACTTTTGCGCCCAGAAATCATAGAGATTAGAGAATTTATCTAAGAAAACTTGTATTGTTTATGAGGAGTGTTGAAACTCATTGAACCCAAGTTCTCTGATCACACTTTTGATCCCATATCAATATCATTCTAAGTGGACGTAGGTCATTACCAGATCCTGGGGCCGAACCACTATAAATTATTGTGTTTTCTTTACTTTTGTCATTACGTTATTATCTATACATATTCGTCTATATCATTCATATTTTGACTCCGTGTCAGTTGGCTAAATCGAGGGTCAACATTCTGGTGCTTTCATTGAGAGGACGATTCATCGTTGTTGATAAAACTAATGGCGAAAGCAGGGAAGAAAGCTGCTTAGACCGCCGCCGCTGCACCGTCGAATCCGCCACCTCCTCCTCCACCTGCAAGCATGGCGGAAGATGAGCCACAACTAGATTTTGAAGAGGAGGAAATGGACGATGCGACTCTGAGGAGCACCTTGGGCACGTTGCAGGAAGAGTTGGCTAGTCTGAGAGCCAATCAAGAGACTGCCGCAGAAGCTATGGCAAGGCAGCAGCAGGAGCTTGATCATCAGCGGGCGGAGTTAAGCGAGAGACAAGCGGAGGTGGATCGCTGCCAGACTGAGGCCATGGCAGCCCTTGAAGCGGCCTTGTTGTTGGCCAGAAATCAGGCCGCGCCTGCCTCGCAGCCTAATCAACCTGAAAATGGGCCACCCCAGGGAGGTCCCAATCCTAGCCCACCGGTCCATCCATTAAGTCCGCAAAGGCCTGAACAGCCCCAGATGCCTCATGACGATGTTCCTCTGGATCCCGAGGCAGATCCTCCATCCCACGCTGCTCGAGATAATCCCCCGCAGCAAAGGCAGAATAGGGCCGAGCGACAGCCTCGTAGTCCTAGACGCCGCGAGAATGATGGGCCACACCAAGCGAACAGGGGTCACTACCCTCCTGGTAACAGGAGAGACTCGGAGTTAGGCTCTGCGGTCCGTGGATCCCAACGACATGATAATGCACGGGGACATCGCGACCAGCGCAGGCCACCCTCTAACGCTCGAGGTGTTTCTGCCAGAGACGGGAATAGAGGGAACAACCAGTCTTACCATAGCCAGTCAAAGTTCAAAGATGGCCACGGCTACAACGAGGCTGACTCAGGCAAGGATAATGCTGATGGGAGGAACGGAAATAGAGGTAAAAGCAGGAGCCAAATACCTCAAGATGATCAACCAAATAGACACGATGCTGGGGGGCAACCCAGGAAAAATAATGTCTTCAACCGGCTCGGAGGTAGCGAGCAACGGAGAAGAGAGGAAGATCTAAAAGACATACTCAATGATCGTCGAGAGAAGCATGGTGAGAACATCCCCCCAGCAGTAGAGACCGTAGCTATTCCTACTGCGTTGCAAGCCCAGATAGACGCACTAAATTAGGCTGTACAACAGCTGGTCGGAGGAAGGACCTCTTACATCGACCACGATAGAAGAAAAGGCACTCCATTTATCCAAAGAATAGCCAACGCAGAGACTCCCGGCAAGTTCAAGATGCCTACGCTCCCGAACTTTGATGGATACGGGGATCCCGTCTCGCATGTGAATAAGTTTGAAATCCAGATGGACATTCAAAAGGTGTCCGAAGACGCTCGGTGCAGGATCTTTCCTGCAACACTTTCTGAAGCCGCGCAGGAATGGTTCTTTAAGTTCCCACCTGCAAGCATAGTTTCCTGGGAAATGTTCGTAAGGGAGTTCTATGGACAGTTCTACGCAGGTCGTGTCCACCCGACCGAAGCAAACCAACTGGTTGAGATCCGCCAGCAGGATGGAGAATCACTGAAGGATTACATCCAGCGCTTTATGCGAGCGGCAGCTGGAGCAAAGACAGTCGGGGACGAAGGAAAAATGATGGCTATAACCGCGGGAGTGAGGCGCCGTTCGCCCCTATGGAAAAGTCTTCGTAAGGATGGGGTTAAAACCACCCAGGAATTCTTAGACCGAGCTGATCGGTATATCAAGCTCGAAGAAGCCATTGCCGATGATGGAAAACCCTCGAACAAGGGTAAGAAGGCCGCCGAACCAGCCAAAGCCGCCAATGGCACCAAACCAAATGGCAACGGCAAGGGCAACGGAAACGGCAACGGTAATGGCAAGAATGGTGGGAAACGGCCACACAATGAGCCTTCCACCTCCGACAATAAACGAGCCAAGGGTAATCGTTATGAACCTAGGTTCACTAACTACACTGCCCTCGTTGAGTCTCGAGGAGAGGTTTACCAGGCCACAAGCTCTAGTGTGCCCTACAAGAAACCTGGGCCCATTCGAAAAGACATTTCAAAAAGAGACACTACCAAATTCTGTCGATACCATAACGACTACGGACATGACACCAACGAATGCAACCAGCTAAAAGACGAAATTGAGTTCCTCATTAGACAAGGACACTTGAGAAGGTACGTACGGGCCTCGGGAACTTCCCAACGAGAAGCTCCAGGTGGCAACGAGCAGACGTCCACACGCCAACGCTCGCCACCATTACAGCCTTCCCCCGTAGCCGGAACACTTTTAACCATCTGTGGAGGCCCACACCTCGCAGGAAATAGCGGAAAGGATAGAGAACGATATGCTCGAACTCTACGCCACGACCAGGACATCGAGATGATGACTGTGGAGGACCGAGCGCCGAAAAAGGCCCGCTTAGAGGAATGCGGGATAACCTTCTCTGAGGGCGATGCCCAACACGTCCGGTTCCCACATTCCGATCTGCTGGTCGTGGATATCCAAATGGCCAATATGATGGTAAAAAGAGTACTGGTAGATACAGGAAGTTCAGTGAACATCCTGTATAAATCAACGCTGGAACGCATGAAGCTGTCCGTGAAGGACTTGGAGCCCTGCAATCAAACCATATACGGCTTCTCTGGAGAAGGACTCGCACCAGCCGGAATGATCAAACTCCCAGTGACAACGGGTACAGCGCCTGCCTCAAGGACATTACTCGCCACTTTTGTAGTGGTCGATTGTCCTTCAGCGTATAACGCCGTTATTGGAAGACCCATACTGGTTGAACTAAGGGCCATCATCTCCATGTGGCATCTAGCCATGAAATTCCCAACGGACGCAGGGGTAGGATGCGTTTTGGGAAACCAAAGGGAAGTCAGGGAGTGCTATAACGCCTCGATCACAAAGGAAAAAAGTGGAGCATCGAGGAGCGCTACCCCAGAACGATTGCAGATGACGGAAGACAGACAAACCCAATCAGGTGGAAAAGTCACCAAATAGGGTGTTGCCCAAAGTGAGGATATAGATTTGGATCCTCGCTTTGGGGATTTTGAAGAAAATGTTGGACCCGTCGAGGACCTGGAGGAGGTCCATCTCGATGAAAAAGACCCGACCCGAATCGTAAGGATTGGGAAGAATTTAGAACCTACCGCAAAACAGGCGCTGGTGGAATTCTTGCAAGAGAACCAGGGAGTTTTCGCCTGGTCACATAAAGACATGGTCGGAATAGATCCTGCAGTGATCAGCCATGTCCTGAACATAAACAAAGTCTTTCCACCGGTGCAACAAAAAAGAAGGCTGCTCGATAAAGACAGATCAAGAGCCTTGAAAGAAGAAGTCGAAAGACTTAAAGAAAATGGGTTCATCAGGGTGGCGTTTTATCCATCATGGGTCTCCAATCCGGTGTTGGTCCCCAAGCCTAACGGAAAATGGAGGACCTGTGTGGATTTTACAGACCTCAATAAAGCCTGCCCAAAAGACTGCTTCCCACTCCCGAGGATCGACCAGCTAGTCGATGCAACTGCTGGGCATGAGACCCTTTCGTTCATGGATGCGTATTCAAGCTACAATCAGATCAGCATGCATCCCCCTGATGAGGATCATACCAGTTTTCGGACCGATACGGGCTTATATTGTTACAAAGTAATGCCCTTTGGACTAAAAAACGCAGGTGCAACTTACCAACGACTGGTCAACCACATGTTCAAGGAGCTGATTGGAGTAAGCATGGAGGTATATGTGGATGACATGCTGGTAAAGTCCAAGAAGGCTGAAGGACATGTGAAGGATTTGCGAAGGTGCTTTGATGTGTTAAACAAGTACCATATGAAGTTGAATCCCCTCAAATGCTCCTTTGGAGTCGGGTCAGGAAAGTTTTTAGGGTTTATAGTGAATTCAAGGGGAATCGAGGCCAACCCCGACAAGATAAAAGCCCTGATCGATATGAAGTCGCCAGAAAAGATCAAGGATGTCCAAAGCCTGACCGGAAGGATAGCTGCCCTTAGTAGATTCATCTCAAAATCGACTGACAAGTGCGTTCCATTCTTCAATCTACTTAGGGGAAATAAGAAGTTTGAATGGACGGAAGACTGCGAGCAAGCATTCCAGACAATAAAGGCTCATATGTCGCAACCTCCCATCCTATCAAAACCGATCGAGGGAGAGACTTTGTATATCTATCTGGCGATTACCGAAGCTGCTGCTAGTGCGGTACTGATACGAGAGGAAGAAGGCGTGTAGAAAGCTGTTTACTACGTCAGCAAAAGGCTTATCGGTGCAGAATTAAAATATCCATCGATCGAAAGATTAGCATATTGCCTAATTCTAGCCTCCCGAAAGTTACGACCGTACTTCCAAGCCCATCCTATCACGGTTCTGACCGACCAGCCCCTTCGGCAAGTCCTCCAAAAACCCGAGGCGGCTGGATGACTGTTAAAATGGGCGGTCGAATTGGGACAGTTCGACGTAACTTATTCACCGCGAGCAGCGATAAAAGGGCAAGCCTTAGCCGATTTTATTGCGGAGTTCACCGAACTCCCCAGCAACGAGTTGTGCGAAAAGCCTGAGGCGCCCATGCCTCAAGACAAGACTCCTTCGTGGAAACTATTCGCAGATGGATCATCTAATGAATCTCACGCTGGAGCGGGAGTGATATTGATAACGCCCGATGGGCATCGATTTCACTGCGCAATCAGGTTTGACTTCGCAGCGTCAAACAATGAAGCGGAATACGAAGCACTCCTCGCTGGACTGAGAATGGCCAGGGATATGAACATAAAAGCGCTCGATATTTTCAGCGACTCTCAGCTGGTCGTGAATCAAGTCCTGGGAGAATATCAAGCGCGAGGGTTAAAAATGATGGCCTACCTTAATAAAACAAAAGATTTGCTAGCACAGTTTACAAAATACACCCTCCAGCAAATTCCGCGAGACCAAAATTCGAATGCAGACGCCTTGGCCAAACTTGCAAGTGCTAAAGATGCTGACACCTTGAACATAGTCCCAGTAGAGAGATTAAGAGAACCAAGCATTGATGCGGCCGAAGCCAGCATGGAAATTCGAGTTGAAGATACATGGATGGCGCCTTACCTGGAGTATCTGACAAATGGGATATTGCCAGCAGATAGAAACAAGGCCAGAACTCTGCAAAGACAAGCTGCTAGGTACATACTGCTCGACGGTGTTATGTACCGAAGAGGATATTCAATGCCGCTTCTCAGGTGCATTACATCAGAAAAAGCTAAGGAACTCATGAAAGAGGTGCATGAAGGATTCTGCGGAGATCACGCTGGGGGGCAGAGTTTGGCGAAAAAAAATTCTCCGACAGGGTTATTTTTGGCCAACGATGAACGAGGATTCAATGGAGTACGTACGAAGGTGTGACAAATGTCAGAGGTTCTCCAAAATCCCACGAGCAGCTCCAAACGAGCTAAAGCAGATGCAGAGCCCGTGGCCTTTCGCAATATGGGGAATAGATTTAATTGGATCACTACCAACAGGAAAAGGAGGAGTAAAGTACGCAGTTGTGGCAGTTGATTACTTCACAAAATGGGTCGAAGCTGAACCACTCGCAACCATCACAACCAAGAAAGTTCTCGACTTTGTCATCAAGAACATTGTGTGCCGGTATGGTTTGCCCAGGAAAATAGTATCAGACAACGGAACCCAATTTGACAGCGACCTGTTCACCGATTTCTGCGAAAAGCATGGGGTAATTAAGAGCTTTTCTTCAGTCGCACACCCCCAAGCGAATGGGCAAGTCGAAGCTGTCAACAAAACCCTCAAGGACACCCTGAAGAAAAGACTTGAAGTAGCTAAAGGAGCATGGCCAGAACAACTACTTGAAGTCCTCTGGTCGCATAGAACATCTCATCGAACAGCCACAGGACGTACCCCATTTTCCTTAGCTTATGGGTATGAGGCCATGTTACCCGTCGAGATAAATCCCCCCTCACATCGGCGTTTAACGTACGATCAAGAGCAAAACAGCCAGCTAATGTTGGAGTCCTTAGACTCATTTGATGAGATACGAGAAAAATCTCAACTCCGAGTTGCTGCTTATCAGCAAAAAGTCGCCCGGTACTTTAACTCCAAAGTTAAAGAAAGAAGATTCAACGTCGGAGACTTGGTGTTACGATGAGTTTTCTTGAATACCCGCGACCCCACTGCTGGCGTGCTCGGACCTAACTGGGAAGGACCTTACCAGATTGAAGAAGTCCTTCACCCAGGCACCTACAAACTTGCACGCTTAAACGGAGATCTCGTTCCACGTTACTGGAATGGAGAACACCTGCGCAAGTATTATCAATAAACAGCCCTTCTTAAAGGACTGGCTTGTTCAAATTTTTCTATTAATTTTTACAAGTTTTGCAAAGAGGGTTAGCCACGGTGTATGGCTAACTGCTCGTATATGTAAGATTCTGTTTCAGAATCATTCGTAAAGACATGATTAGTCCATTATACGAAATTATAAGGGACTGTGCTCAGCCAGTCGTTCTTGCCAACCTGTGTGAATTTACATTTACAAGTATTTGTTCATTACGTGTGTTGTTTTGCTGTATTACAAGTATCATTTTTCCGCCCGAAGGGCTATGGTCATGGTCAAGGCAAGTGACCAAGGACCTAAAGCTCCTCGATCACTTGGGGGGCATATAAGGCACATCGATAGCAAAGCATATTCTCAAGGTATGTAAACACATGAACAAAATGAGTGAAAGCATGCTTCAAGTACTTAGAGTATTTTTTCAAAATATATGATGCCAAAGTACTATGCTAAGTTCGGTCATACGGACAAACGTTATAATAAGTAAAAATATTATAACACCAAGAGTTAAGCTTTTACACCGCAAGCATTTCTGCTTGGATGTAATTGTTCAAACAAAAAGATTTACTGCCCGTGCAGCAAAGTTTAAAAAGAAATTATTGTCTTTACATTGCGACCCGTGGGTCGCATGTTCCAAAAGAAAGAAAGACAGTTAAATAAATTAAGAGGCATGGGGGGCAGGAGGATCCTGGGCAGCAACCTGGTCAGTCTCTTCCTCGATGGTTTCTTCATCCAAACCAACGACGCTTGGGGTTGCAGGAGTCGCAGCTCTTGCCTCCTCTTCAGCCAGTTGAGCAGCGCACCGAGCCAACTCCGCAACTCTGACTTCCTCTGAAAGGTAGCTAAAGTCAGCACCCTGATTGTTTTTCCAGAAGTTATAGAAACATCGGAGTGTCGTCCTTTTGTACTTTTCCAGATTCTTGGAGTTGTCAAGCCCCGACTGCTGCACCTTGCCCTCGAGGGTGGCAATAGTCTCGTCCTTAGACTTGACTACCCCCTCCAGATGCTTGATCTCGCGGAGATGAGTTTTGTTGTACGACCGGTACTCTTCCCTCAGCTTAACCGCTGCATCTTTTGCAGCTTCAGCCGCGGACAGTTTGGTCACCGCTGCATCCCTCTCTCGGACCACCGCCTCCAACTCCTTAGCATGTCTAGCCTCAGCAGCTGAAAGCTCCTCAGCCGCCTTCACCTGATGTTTCTCGAGAACTTTAGCCTCAATCTGCTCAAAGTAGGCCTGGGCTCGGGTGCGAGTAGTAATGGCAGAAAGTAAGGCCTGTAAATGAAAGAAAAAGAAGTCAAGACTTATCGAGAGGGCTGAAAAAACAAAGACTCGAGGAATAAAGAAATACTTACGCTGGAGATCTCGTTCAGAGCCCTGTTCAGGATCTGATCGACTGGTAGCTCTACAGCTTGGATCATGGCGTCCCCAACACGCTCACCTTTGCCTATGCGTTCAATTCAATCCTTAGCGTATCGGATGGTACGGCTCACAAGCCTGGCCTCATGAGCCTCTTCGCGAGAAAGATGCTCCCTAGCAGGCGCAGGTGGAGGGTTGGACCGAGCAGGGGTGTTTTGCTGTTCAGAAGGAGCTGGAGGAGGGGTAGGAGTTCGCCCAGTTGGCGCAGGACTTTGCACGGTTGGTGAGCCCTGAGGAAGGTCTTCTGGTCGACTCTTCTTGGCTGAAGGGCCTCGACTGGTTTCACCAGTTCGTTTCTTTGACCTCCGTTGAAGTTGAGGGACTTCCTCTTCCTCTTCGGCCTGGTACATGTCAAAGATATTGGGAGTCGATATATCTGCATGAAAATAAACACAAGAGGTTAGTAAGGGAAGAAAAAGGTGAAAGTAAGTAATACAACAGAAAGAAGATAATAAAGTGAATACCCGAGCTACAACTACTGGTCGCTATACTATTGACTCTATTAATCATATACTCATTTTCTGGCATGAAGAAGTTTGGCCCTAGATTTGGAGCATATGTAAAGTTGCCATCCCCGTCAAACATGTGACAGGGGATTGGCAGACCATTTAAAAGCGAAATAACGTTACCATTGTCATCAGAAGACTCTTCCAAGTCAACAACTGGTTCTTTGGCCTTTTCTTTCCCCTTGCCTCGGGGAGCAGAAGGCCTTTCTGCAGAAGGGCTGCCCGTGGGTTCCCTGATCGTAACTCCTGTTGGCCTCCTCCTTGGAGAGGGCACAGGAAGTTGCTGCTCGGGAACCCCCCCGGCAGTGGGCTCGTCCGTTTCGGACCCTCTATTGTCATGGCGAGGAGCCAGAAGGCCAGACGACCTCAAATTCTTTTCTAGTGTCAAGGTCTTGACACATTTGGATGCGGCAGACATCTTGGCCAGAGTATCGGACCTCGACACCATGTCTGGTGTTGGGGTCGGACGCAGCCAAGGGCCTGAAAAGCAGATCAAGTTTGAGAAATGACGAAAGGAAATACTCTATGATAAAGTATCGACCAAGGCAAAGACAAAATTGTACCTCCTCTCGCGAAAGCCAAGTTGTTGCTGGATATATCCGGAGTAAAGAAGTACTCCTTGTTGTAATGTCCCACGTTTGATATGTGGGTGGTGCCACTCAAAAACGTCCGGCCAGTTTCCTAATGACAGAAGTGAAAAAAGCCCGTCCCGTTGTGTTGAGGATTGGACTTGAGGTCAAAGAGGTAGTTAACCTCATGAGGTGAAGGTTCTGGCCATTTGTTAAGTTTGTACAGGACATAGAGTGCAGCCAACATCCTATATCCGTTAGGGGTTATTTGAAAGGGAGCGACGCCGAAATAATTGGCCACCCCCACAAAGAAAGGATGAAGAGGGAGATAAGCCCCCGCTTCAATGTGATACCGGGACCAGGCGCTGTTTGCTCCTCCTAGACGGTTAGCCCTCTGCTCCGCAGTAGGACGTGTAATGGTTACCCCCGTTAGGGGGTATTTTCTGAAGCAGTTCGCGACCATCCGAAGGGTCATCGAACTGGCTGGAGGAGTGTACCACTCGACATCAGGCGGATTGCGATGACGGGGATGAGCCCTGGTTTGGATATTGGGGTCAGGAACAAGATTCTCTCGACCACTGGTCGAGGGAACCCCCGCCTGCGAATCAGGCTGGGCAGATGAAGAAGGGTTACTTTCAGATTCGGGCCTTTTCTTGCCAGAAGATTTTGAACGGGCCATTGAAGGAGAAGGGTGCGGTCTGGATGAGGCTCGTGAGAAAGGTATCTGGTGGATGCGATCGGCTGGTTGTTCTTCTCCCTCGAGCAGTTGGGCGAGGAGGTCGTCGTCGATGGGTCTCTCACCTCCCCACAAATTTGGCATCAAAATCTGCAAACAGAAGAATGGGGAGGCGAGGCCAGAGGAATCTAGGAGATTCTTAAAGTAGCGCTGGTCGAGTATAAAAGCTAAGCCTTTATATAACAGCAGTCTAACTAAGTCTCTCTGTGCAAACAGTTTAAAAAACGGGCCAAAAGGGTGAAAGTAAAAAGTTTTCCTGAAAAGCTTTTTCGACTCCCCTTGCAACGGGAAGAAATTATTTCCAACTGGTTTAAAAAATCGAAATGCTACTTCGATCCTACGCCCTAAAAAGCACTAATCCTGGGTTTTAAACCTACTCAAAAGCCTACTTTGCCTACAAAAACATCTTATCTACAGGCGTTCAAAAAACCAGAAACCAATAGATTCAAACAGTACACCATTTAAAAGCATGCACCACGAAAGGTTAGAAGCATGGAGTTTCAGAGTAACTTACCAAGGAAAGTGGTCGTGAAGATGAAAGTAAGAGTTTCGGGAGTCAATGAGCCCACTGTCTGATCCTACAGCACAGAGGAAGGTTCGCCGGAGAGAGTAAAGCTCTGGTTTTTAGGGTTTTTCGACAAAGAGATGACGTGCGTAAAAAGGAAAGAAGTACCTCAAGTGACCTTATATAAGTTTGTCTTTGGTGTTCAAAAGGCGTGATCATTAGTATTCCATTTTTGAAGTATGGGGAAGCGTAATGGCCGTCATAATTGTTTCTGGGAAACTGAAAAGCCTTGATTAGACAAGAGTGGTTTGCTTTTTTCAAGAACGCACGAAGGGCTCTGACACGTCAGGAGGGGTTACCGAAAGGTCGTTCGTTCAAAGTTTATTTACTGTTCGTGGTAAATAAACTTTGGGGGGCAAATGTTATCCAATAAATTAGCATTTGTCACGTGGCGAATAATCTCTTGACACGTGGCTGACACCTGGAGCATCTGCTAGAGTATCGACCAGGAGACACACCAGAAGCAGGACAGACCTGTTTTTACCACGACCAGACTGGTCGGTGGTTCCGCTGGCAAAGTAACATTTATGGAAAGATCTTATGTATCCCGAATTTCTTTCATGCAATCTTCTGAATATCCCATAATTCAGGGGATAATATCTGTAACAATATTGGGCAACCCTCCATGAGCCTATAAAAAGCAAGAGATGGCTCATGGGAAGGGACTTTTGCGCCCAGAAATCATAGAGATTAGAGAATTTATCTAAGAAAACTTGTATTGTTTATGAGGAGTGTTGAAACTCATTGAACCCAAGTTCTCTGATCACACTTTTGATCCCATATCAATATCATTCTAAGTGGACGTAGGTCATTACCAGATCCTGGGGCCGAACCACTATAAATTACTGTGTTTTCTTTACTTTTGTCATTACGTTATTATCTATACATATTCGTCTATATCATTCATATTTTGACTCCGTGTCAGTTGGCTAAATCGAGGGTCAACACATAAACATAGAGACTCAAGCTCCGAACATTCTCATATTCAATAATCATAGCATGCCCTAATCACATGTTTCTCGTGTAACACACGCATCACATTTAATCACTTGATATGCCTCAACAATAACCATGCATGTCACATTTAAGCATCCAACATGCATCAAGAATAACCATGCATGTCACATATACACAGGGTGCAGTTTCTTACCTCAGATTCGAGCTAGAATGAATAAAAGAACGACCCTTGAGAACGATCAACTTTTAGTCCTTTAGCGGTCACCTAGTCATAACCAAATACAGAACATCATCAATAAAAATGATCAACATAGGTTTCCAGACCAATATCTAGCCTTCGGGACATCAATCCAAACTAATCCAAGTAGTAGGAACAATCCCGAGGCCTAAAACTATGTTCCCGGGGTCTAAACACACAAATGGGCTTAAACCTGCCCAAGGGCTGCGCCCCTGGCACCTTGTGCCGCGGCCCCCAACCATTCTTGAAGCAAGGGCCGCGGTGCCCAGCAAGCACAATCTCAGCCATCTACTTCTTCGAGCTAGGGCCGCGACACTCTAAGAACAGGGTCACGGCCCACAACCCAGAACATGCCCAAACTCGTTGTTCTTCATTTCTGTTATACCCAAAAATTGGAGAATGCATCCTAGGAGGCTAAGGAGAATGCATCTAGGAGAGTGCCTCCTAGGAGAGCTCAGGGGAGTGGTCCTAAGAGACTCCAAGGAGAATGTGGTCCTAGGAGACCCCAAGGAGGGTGTGGTCCTAGGAGACCTCAAGGGTGTGTAGGAGGCAAGCCTCCCAAGGTTTTCTAAGTGTTGGCTCGAACGTGTCCAAGGTAAATAGCTAAGGAGGAGGAGTCTCATGCAAGAGGATGGAGACTTAGACTTTCATAAGGAAAGTCTATACAATGTTCGATCGGACATGTTTGGGAGATGCTAAAGAAGGTTGCCTCAATGTTGTCCAAGGTGAGGTTGCCTCAATATTGTCCAAGGTGAGGTTGCCTCAATATTGTCCAAGGTGAGGTTGCCTCAATATTGTCCAAGGTGAGGTTGCCCCAATGTTGTTCAAGGTGAGGTGCCAAGGAGGTTGCCTCGGACTACCTTGGTCCGAGGAGAAGCCAAGGAGATTGGTTCAAGGGAGAACATGACATGCTAGAGGAGAGTGCATGTTAGAGGAGAGAAGTGCACGTTCAACCTACCACCATGCATATCCTACCACCATGCATGTTCAACCAGCACTTGCATGGGTAGTGAGTAGGAGGTGGACCAACTAGCTAGAGGAGACTAAGTCAGACACAACTTCAACAACATGCGCGGGAATCTCTCATTCTTCCCACAAATGGGGAATTTGTTACATTTTGAATTTTGAATGTTTATTTGTAATATAAATGTAATAAATATAATAAAATATCCCTATTATAAGGGGATATCAGTTGAGGATCCCATCTCTATAAATAGAGAGCTTATGAGATGAGATCGGGGCTCCTTCTGCTTCTTTTTTCTAGAGAGATAAAATTGGGTCTGTCTATTCTAGAGAGAGAAAGTGCTGAAATTAGAGAGAATTCTTGTATTTTCACAATCTGTACTGAAGAAACTCAGTTGGCACAATCCATCTGATCTTGAGTATAGATTTATAAATCACAACTCTAAGTGGATTAGGCTATTACCGACAATCGGGGCTGAACCACTATAAAAATCTCCTGTGTTATTTACTTTTCTTGTTGATACCGTCTGTTGTCGTTTTTATTTCTCTTGAAGGCTTGTCGTTATTGGCGTTCTCACGTGGTTGGCTAAAAGCGCAGTCAACAATTTCAAACCCTCCAAAAACATACCTAAACACTTCCAAATCATCAAATTAAAGTTCCTAAGCTTCCCAATGGTCTAAAACCATCAAAACCCAAGGCTCAATCAAACCAAAAACTCAACGATTCACAAAATCCAATTCAAAGCTTAGAAACTATAAAAACTCAAAACTTAAACTTAAACTTAGATTACCTTTGATTGGGTTGTTTTCTGTCGAATCCTTCAGTTAAGAAGCTTCTAATCTTTCCTAGGATCGCTATGCCTCAATCCTCGCTTGATTCCGACTCCTAGAACTCGAGATTTCTTCAAAAAGGCTTCAAACGGTAAAATGAGCTAACGAAGGAGAGAGGAAATGTTTTCTAACGTATGTTCTATCTGACAAGCTACTTCAAGCTTAAGTAACCTCAAATATAACCTAATGCTCGGGGTCCCAAAAACTCTCCCGGGGACATTATAGTCAAAACTCTCAGAATTTCTTCCTGATCTCAATAACTCTCAATTTATCATAAAATAACATCCTCATAACTCAATATCCCAATAAAAGACCCCCGTTATGACAAAACTGCTAATTCATAATATAAGACCGTCTCATGACGAATAACTCGAATATATCTCCATAATAATGGAATCTCATTCACAAATTTCAATATGCACCTAAATATACAAATATGCCCTCAATGGGCCAAATTACCAAAACACCCTAATAATCAAACGTGGACCCACATGCATGCATATAACATCATATTATAATATAATTCACATAACACATGGATATAATGATTAAATATCATAATAAATCAATTATGGCCCTCCCAGCCTCCTAATCAAGGTCCTAAACCTTATTAGGAAATTTGGGGCATTACAGCTATCCCTTCCTTATAGAAATTTCGTCCTCGAAATTTACGTAAACAGTCCGGAATAAGAATTCCGCACAATTGATTCCCAGTTTCCCAGGTCGTTCCTTCGACCTCACTGTTTCTGTAACTTATCTTAACTCAAGGTACACTTTGTTCCAGAGAACCTTATTCTTTCTGTCTCATATCTAAACTGTCTAGTCTTTATAGGATAATTTAGCCTCAGTCCCCTGATTCTCATAACTTAACTTATGAGTTTCTTTCAACCCATGTCCTTAGCATGGAAATACAAAATACACTGCATATACCTGACAGTGCCAAAGATAAGGTCGAACCGAAGTCAACCTGACCAGTCCTATCCAGGACTCCAACTGTTCTGCTACTTTAGGGCTCAACTTTCTCTTAACTTCTTACCCCTTTCCATGATGATACTTTTAAGGAAGATATGATCTTCTACCTGAAACTCTATGTTTCTGCTTTTCAATTCAGTAAAACTTTTCTTTTTATTCTGCGGAGTGAGCATCCAAGCTCCACCCTTTAATAATCTCAATAGTCCCGTGAACCGCCTCAGGATTCAGATATATACTAACTCATTCATCTTATAAGATGTTCTTCCAATAATAATTGGATAACCATCTCTCTCTGATTTACCATCAGTTTGAGAGTAATAAACTGTATTGAATTCCATCTATAAACTCATCGCCTTCTTAACCCTTCCAAAACCTGGAAGTCGCAATAGAGTCTTCATTAATGAACTCACTTGGATTACTGATTCACAATGACTCAATGCCAACTCATGCTGACCCACTAACCTGGGCAGCCCCATCGCGAAACCCATCGCGATGCTCTCTTGTTTCCATTATAAAATACTCAAAGGCTACCATAGCCCCATTGATTCCTGACACTCTGATCTAACCTGCTAACAGGCTAAGAACTTTACCGCACATCCCATTACATCCCTCTTCATCTCCAGCCACCACTATGAAGCTTTCGTATCCTGTCACATTCCCATGATGCCTAAATGAAGAAATTAAAAGAGTAACATGAGATTCATCCAGAATCTCCCAATTAATCTTAGTGTCCATCGGATTCCAAATCCGACCCTTATACCACAATAAATTCATATCTGACACTGCACAACTCTTAGCTAATCCAGCTAAGACTTTCCATTCAATCTTTCTTATCTGTGGTTCACTTAGTCATCTTTCCTTTTTATCCTTTCCAAAATGATAATCTCAAACATAAAACTGGCCACCTGGCCCACCAGAAACTCTACTCTAAATCTGGTCAAATCCTTTAACCAACATATTGCTTAGGCAATTACTTTTCTCTGTCACTGAGATGTCATAATGACCTACTAACTGATTCCGATCTGTAAGAAGACTCAAAACTCTTTCCCAAGGCACCTGCAATATCCTTACTACTCAAGGACACTCCTTCCCCTAAGGCGTTCCTTAACCTTGGCAAATCTCCACAGAGAAAATACCACAATACCATCGTCCAAAACGATCACAAATCCCATTCAAATAAACCTTTGAATGCTCTGTTCATCTGATTCACAAACACTTGACACTAAACCAATTCTCAAGACATATTCAGCATCCTCAGTGCTCTTATCTGGTATAAACACAATCTTTTAGATAAATTCCTCTCTGATCTCTAACTGGTCCTAACCAGATCCAAGATCCACTTTAGAGAATTCCATCTTACTCAATAACTGAACCTTTAATTCTTACAACTCCGCTGAGCCATTCAAAACAGTGCTTACATATGATTCCATCCCTGGCACTGATCCAATCACCATTCTAGTCTTCTTTCATATAAAATAAACCCTGGCAAGTCCCTTGGAAACACATCCAGAAACTCACAGACTAGTCCAGTCTGTCCTGATCTCACTGGCACGATCTAAGTGGTATCCACCACACTAGCTAAGAGTTCTATGCATCTCCTTGCAGTAAAACTCTAGCTCTCACTACAGATGTCATAAGCATACAGAACCATGCACCATGCCCACTATCACAAGGCTTCCCACTCTCAAGCCCAAGAGTTGCTATCCCCTCCTTGCCATTTAGCATTGCCCCATAACTACTTAGCCAATCCATACCCTGGATCAAGCTAAAGCCAGTCATAACTAGCTTTATCAAAATCACTGATAAGTCCTTTTTCATCGCAATCCAACTCATCTCTTGGATTACTGATACAGTACCATCTTCCCATCACAACATAACCATGTGATCTGCGTAACAACTCTATACCTCTCTATATGCAACAAATAAAGGAACAACATGGCACCAAAACCAATCAGCATAACATAGAAATCAGAACTAGGAAACTGACCTGCCACCCTTGAGGAACTAATCTCAGTCTCAGACTCTATCTGCCTCGGAATAAACACTCGAGTTGGAATCGAGCTGTCTATCCCCTTTTGCTCATGCTCTCTTAGCCTTGGGCAATCCTTTTTTAAATTCCCAACCATGCCACATGCGAAACATGCCCTTGCTCGGCATTCTCCCAAATGACGCCTCTTGCACCGTGTGCATATTGGACGAGTTTTCCAGCTTTCATTCCTACTTGCTCCAATAAGTGGAGATACCACTATCTGAGCTTCGTGCTCCCTGACACTCTTCTTCTCATTTCTTATGCTCTTAGCAGCAAGAACCTTCTCTACCACCTGGGCATAGGTAGATACTTCATGCATTGGGGCAACTCTAATGCCCTGAGCTATTCCAGGATTCAATCCCTGAACAAACTTGTCCTTCCAAGCTAAATCTGTGGGTACCATGTCAAAAGCGAACTGGCCAACCCAACAAATTTGCTAACATACTCGGCTACTGTTGTCTCTCCTTGAACGAGATTCAGAAACTCATTCATCTTAGCGGTCTTAGTTGCATCACAGTAATACTTTTCATTGAACAGCTGCCTAAATTCTTTCTAATCAATCACAGATGTGTCTCATGTCTGGGATACTACTTCCCACCACGTCCGGGCATCATCCCGCAATTCATAATGCTTGTACCTTGGTTAATCCAAAGGACATCACTAGAAATTCATAATGTCCGTACCTTGTCCGAAAAGCTGTCTTCGGTATGTCCTCCTCCTTAATTCTCAACTGATGATAGCCTAACCGAATATCGATCTTTGAAAACACCGTACTCCCCTGAAGCTGATCAAATAAATCATCAATCCTAGGCAGTGGATACTTATTCTTAATGGTCAGCTTATTTAACTCCCTGTAATCAATGTACATCCTAAGCGACCCATCCTTTTTCTTAACAAATAGTACTGGAACACCCCATGGCGAGAAACTTGGTCTGATAAACCCCAAATCCAACAATTCCTGTAGCTGGATCTTTAATTCCTTTAACTCCTCTGGAGCCATTCTATAAGGTGCCATGGAAACTGGCTCCACCCCCGGTGCCAACTCTATGACGAACTCAATCTCTCGCTGTGGCGGCAACCCCGGCAAGTCTGCTGGAAATAATCCTGGAAACTCACATACCAATCTGGTTTCATTCGGTCCCACTGCCACCACCTTAGAAGTATCTACAACACTCGCTAGAAATCCTATGCAGCCTTCCTGCATCAGGTCTCTTGCCTTCAGTGCTGAAATCATGGGCACTCGCGGTCCATTCACTGTCCCCACAAATACAAAAGGCACCTCACCTTCCGGTTCAAAAGTCACCATATGTCGCTTGCAATCAATCGTTGCTCCATACCTCATTAACCAATCCATTCCTAATATCATATCAAAATCATCCATATCTAGTTCAACCAAATCAACAAATAGTTCTCTACCATCTATCTCTACTGGTAATGCTCTAACCCATCTCCTACAGACTACCAGTTCTCCTATTGGCAACAAAGTCTGAAAATTCCTAGCATACGCAATACTAGGTCTACAAAGATGATTTATCACCCTAGCAGATACAAATGAGTGGGTAGCCCCTGAATCAATCAATGCAGTATACAAAGAACCAGCGCTAGAGATCTGACCTGTCACAACTGAGGGACTAGCCTCCGCCTCAGTCTGAGTCAAAGCGAATACCCTGGCGGGAGCGAGACTATCTCCCTGCTTTGGCTCTTCCTTCTTAGCTTGTGGGCAGTCTTTCTTTAAATGGTTGGCACTCCCACAGACAAACACATGCCCTAATCCGGAACTCACCCTGATGTCGTCGCCTACACCGAGGACACACTGGAAAACTCCTCCAGTTGTCACCACTGCCCTGACGGCCACCCATAGAACCCCACACCCTCCTATCAGAACTAGGAGGAGTAAATGAATATGGAACCCTTCTTTTCTGTTCACTGGGGCCACTGCCCCGACTAGACCCAACGAAAGGAGGCCCTGTCCTCCTAGCATCACGCCTAACAGTGCTATCCTTCCATATCTGATCCTCAGCCCTCTCTGCAGTAAGGGCCTTATCCACCGCTTGTGCATAAGTAGTAGTCTCTGGAATCAATGTAATATTCACATCATGGGCGATCATCACATTCAACCCCCGTATGAATCTATCTCTCCTGGCCGTATCTGTCGGCACTAGGTCTGGCGCAAACTTTGCCAGTCTATCAAACCTCAAGGCATACTCTATAACTGATAACCTATTCTGTGTCAGGTTGATAAACTCATCAACCTTCGCACCTCGAATCGCTATGCTGTAGTATTTCTCATTGAAGACACTCTTGAATTCTTCCCATGTCATGACTGCAACATTCCTCCGTTGTCTCACCACATCCCACCAGATGCGGGCATCGTCCCTAAACATATAGCTAGCACAAGCTATCCTTTCACTTCCCTCAACCCTCATAAAGTCTAGGATCAAGGAAATCATGTTCATCCACTGCTCTACCCGCAGTGGATCCGATCCACCCGCAAAGGTAGGAGGTTGCTGCTTCATGAATCTTTTCGTACAAGAGTTCCCACCTGTTCTCAGTCACAGGCTGAACCGACACTGGCGCCACATTTTGCTATATTGGTAACCCTGTAACCTGTGGAGGGGCCTGTTGCCTCATCTGACGGAGTTCTTCCTCTGTTCTCTGCAGTCTAGCCTCCATTTCGGCCAATATCTGTTGCCAGTTCTGTGGGGCAGGTGGAGGGTCCTGACCCTGATTGTCATCCTCGGCCCGATTGCCGCGGAGTCTGGACGATTGCCGAGGCATTACAACTATATGCCTGCAATCAGTGACACCGCTTACCAGGCATGATAACAAAATCCAATTCCACCTCCTATTCTCCCCAATCAACCAACATCAACAATCCAAATGTAATACAAATAGCATATAACATACAACGGGCCTTGCCTTGGCATCATGCATATGTTATTTCACTTAACATGATCTTTATAAACTAAGTAGGAAAACAGGACAACCAAGCACATATTCAAACATAATAATCAACCATACCAAACAGATGGCAGCGTGCGTACATGTTCGGTCAATCTCCAAAACCAATAAACCTTGGCTCGCTCTGATACCAAGTTGTAACGCCCAACTACCTTAGAGCCGTTACTAAGTGAAGTTTAAATGTGCAATCAACTCGTTAAACAAGGTTTTTAGAACAAAAGTGTGATTAAATAGAAATCTAGGCTGTAATCTTTAAAAAGTACCCTATTTCATTAAAAGTTCAAGAGTTTAATATTCGGGATCCCATAACTCAGTTTACAAAATATTTACAACTCAATACAAGTTTATAAGTAATTAATCATCAAAACTAGGGTTTGTACAGCCATTTCTCAAAAATATTCCCAACCAAAGCAGTTGAACAGGCCAAACATGTACGTGCCGCCCCCACGCTCTCCGTACTCATGGCTGGTTGACTTTCTCTTTGCCCTTACCTGCAACACAGAGCACCCGTGAGCCGAAGCCCAGCAAGAAAACTCAAACAATACATAACATATGCATAATATACAGTCACTATAGCAGACAACTTATATCTAGTCAGATAGTCCATAAAATCTAACACATATACGGCCATGCCGTCCCAGAAGCATTACCATAGCCTAGGATCTCGGTCTACCCCATAAGGATATCCCATGTATCCATTGGGGTCTCACCCTAACCACGAGCACTCTATGTGCTAAGTGGTATTCTCGGCTTCACTACCGTTCTCGCCCTTCGCCGTTCCCGGCCCTTCGCCATTCAATCTGCTCTTACCATATTTAGCATTCTCGAATAACAATCAAACATACAATCATTCATATTAGGCTACATCCTAGCAACGATACAATTTAGGGCCACGCCCTGCAACAATTCTATGGGCCCAAGCCCTGCTTTACGGGTGCTACAGTTTTCTTACCTGTATCCCGAGCTTTTCGATGCACCAAGGTCACAAGCACGGTCCTCTAGCACGAGCCTCTCCTAAATCCTAGTCACAACACACATAAAACACTTTTAATACTAACCAATCCCAAAACCACTTCCCGAGACCAATCCCGTACTCTCGTGACCTCTAATTTCCTAAAACAATGTATTGGAACCATCCCCCGAGCCCCCGGGCAAAAGCCCTAAAAATGTAAAATTACACTGTCAAAATTTGCCTAGGGTCTAGGCGCTCCCATCAAGGGCCTAGGCGCCCAGAAACGTTTCCTGATCCTGATGCAAGCCTGCTCCGCGACACCAAAGAACAGGGCCGCGGCGCCCCTACGCGAACCCAGATTTCGGGGTTTTCTCTTGCGTTTTTCCCGAGCTAAAACCACTCCAAATCATCCCAAACAAGTACCTAAGCCCCAAGACCAATTCAAAATCCCAAATAAACCATCTATCAACCTATAAACACCACCAACAAACTCAAACACACAATCACACCCAACATTCACACTTGAGTTTCAGATTTCAAACACTTAAACCTATAAACCAGAAACTTAAACCAAAGCTTGAGAAACTTAAACAATGCTTCCAAATCCTTAAACCATATCTGAAAAGAAAATTCAAAGATGTTTTAAACTCTTACCTCAATCAATAACTCAGCTTGAACTCCCTCAAATCCCAACTTTAAACCAAACTCCTCTTGATAAACTAGCTGAATTCTCATGCAAAACCAGCCATGGCTATCCTTCAGTTTTCATTCTTACCTTCTAAAATTAAGCTCAAAACTTTACAAAACAGGGGATAAATCCTTACCTCAGAGTAGTCCTTGACCTAAGTTTGATTCCACACCCTTAAGCTCTTCACTAGCCTTAAAGAACTCAGCTCACTTCCTCTTCCACTTTGCCTTCTAAGCTTAGTTTTTCCTCTTCCTTCTTGATTTCTCTAGCCCTCAAAAACTTGATTTCAGTCATACCTAGCATAAAGGATCGTGCATTTCCCCAGCCAAAGTTATCTAAACCTCTGCCAAAAGACTATCTTATCCCTCCATCAAAATCTCTTCCTAAGTAAACCTCAAGGGCACTCTTGTCCTTTCACCTATATTGCAAGTCTACCACTTCTTCCCCCTAAACTTGCTACTCTCAGCGGTAACTAATGGTTACCCAGGTTACTCAATCACAAGTAACCATTAACCACAAATTCTCAACTCAACTCACAAAATTCCCCCAAAGTACCCCTAGGCTCCTCCCGAGCCGGGTATAAAATCCCGTTGTGACTTTTAAGTTAACTAGCTCTCTAGGACCGTCTTGGCACGTTCATCACACTAATATCACCACACTCACGTGGTACAAATCACATAATACGATTATCACATTTATGCCCTCAGCGGGCTAAAATTACCAATTTACCCCTATCATGCAAACAGGGTTCACATGCATATTTATACCACCTAAACATGAATTCTAATCACATATTCATTCAAATTCATATATTATCATGTTAATTAACTTATTGCCCTCCAGGCACGCTAATCAAGGTCCTAAACCTTATTAGCAACTTAGGGTGTTACAAAACACATATCATATATCCAATATTCGAATACAGGGCATTCAACATGCTTACTTAAAAATTACTAGCATAATTAGGACCATGAATAAACACAGAGACTCAAGCTTCGAACATTCTTATATTCAATAATCATAGCATGCCCTAATCACATGTTTCTCGTGCAACACACACATCACATTTAATCACTTGACATGCCTCAACAATAACCAGGCATGTCACATTTAAGCATCCAACATGCATCAAGAATATCCATGCATGTCACATATACACATGGTGCAGTTTTCTTACCTCATATTCGAGCTAGAATGAATAAAAGAACGACCCTTGAGAACGATCAACTTTTAGTCCTTTAGCGGTCACCTAGTCATAACCAAATACAGGACATCATCAATAAAAATGATCAACACAGGTTTCCAGACCAATATATATCCTCCGGGACATCAATCCAAACTAATCCAAGTAGTAGGAACAATCCCGAGGCCTAAAACTATGTTCCCGGAGTCTAAACACACAAACGGGCTCAAACCTGCCCAAGGGCTGCGGCCCTGGCACCTTGTGTCGCGGCCCTCAGCCATTCCTGAAGCAAGGGCCGCGGTGCCCAACAAGCACAATCTCAGCCACCTACTTCTTCGAGCTAGGGCCGCGGCACTCCAAGAACAGGGTCGCGGCCCCCAACCCAGAACATGCCCAAACTCGTTTTTCTTCATTTCAAACCCTCCAAAAACTTACCTAAACACTTCCAAATCATCAAATTAAAGTTCCTAAGCTTCCCAATGGTCTAAAACCATCAAAACTCAAGGCTCAATCAAACCAAAAAGTCAACGATTAACAAAATCCAATTCAAAGCTTAGAAACTATAAAAACTCAAAACTTAAACTTAGATTACCTTTGATTGGGTTGTTTTCTGTCGAATCCTTCAGTTAAGTAACTTCTAATCTTTCCTAGGATCGCTATGCCTCAATCCTCGCTTGATTCCGACTCCTAGAACTCGAGATTTCTTCAAAAAGGCTTCAAACGGTAAAATGAGCTAACGAAGGAGAGAGGAAATGTTTTCTAACGTACGTTCTATCTGACAAGCTACTTCAAGCTTAAGTAACCTCAAATATAACCTAATGCTCGGGGTCCCAAAAACTCCCCCGGGGACATTATAGTCAAAACTCTCAGAATTTCTTCCTGATCTCAATAACTCTCAATTTATCATAAAATAACATCCTCATAACTCAATATCCCAATAAAAGACCCCCGTTATGACAAAACTACTAATTCATAATATAAGACCGTCTCATGACGAATAGCTCGAATATATCTCCATAATAATGGAATCTCATTCACAAATTTCAATATGCATCCAAATATACAAATATGCCCTCAATGGGCCAAATTACCAAAACACCCTAATAATCAAACGTGGACCCACATGCATGCATATAACATCATATTATAATATAATTCACATAACACATGGATATAATCATTAAATATCATAATAAATCAATTATGACCCTCCCAGCCTCCTAATCAAGGTCCTAAACCTTATTAGGAAATTTGGGGCATTATAAGGAACGATCTCGAACCCTTAGGAAGAACCCTTAGGTTTGTGTTCCCGCACTCAAGACACTTATTGGCCAAAATCTTCTATTAGCACCGCGACGCCCCCCAATTAAGGTTGCGACACCCCCACACTTAGGGCCGCGACTCTCCAAAAACAGAGAGTCCAACCTTAATTACTCTTGACACGGGCCGCTGTGCGATAGTGGTTCAGAGAATCGTCTAGGCCCCTGGGTTCATGTGGTCTGCGGCGCCCAAGAACAGGGTCGCGACCCGACCCTACGAACCCAGCTTTTCTCTAATTCAAATCCTCCAAAACTCATCCCAAAACCAAACCAAACCCACAATTCAATCCCAAAAAATCAATGGTACATCCCAGGTAACAAAACTTGACTTTGCTTAAGATTAAAGCTCATCAAAATCGTAAAATAAAATCCAAGCTTAAGGAAACAAATCTCAGAAACTTAAAACTTAGATAACCTCTGATTATGTTGTTTTCCAACTAAATTCCTCAGGCTGTTAAGCTTCTAATCTTCCCTAGAATTGTTATGACTCTAACCTTGCTTGAATCCGAGCCCTAAAACTTGAGTTTCCTTCGAAAATGCTAACGGGTGTCAAGTGAGAGAACGAGAGAGAGAACGAGAATGTTTTATGAGTTTTATAGTTCTGAGAAGTTACTTTGAACTTTAGTAACCTTAAACAAATCTCAAGGCTCAGGGTACCCAAAAACGTCCCCGAGGGTAAAATAGGCAAAATTCATAGAATTCCCTCCTCATCTCACTAACTCCAAATATATTCTCAAATATTTATTCCCATTACCCAATATCCCGGTAATGTACTAAATACCCAAATACCCCTTGACTCACCCCGAGTCAAGTATTGGTCCCATTGTGACTTACCCGCTAGCTTGCTCCCTAGGATCGCCTCATGCCGAGTAGCCCAAATAT
Source organism: Humulus lupulus (assembly GCF_963169125.1). Lineage (NCBI taxonomy): Eukaryota > Viridiplantae > Streptophyta > Magnoliopsida > Rosales > Cannabaceae > Humulus > Humulus lupulus. The sequence continues at coordinate 280,216,549 of NC_084794.1, read as the reverse complement.
ATCCACATAATTATGTGGTGTCTCATATATATCACATATATGCTAAATATACCCATAACGGGCCAAATTATGAAAATTTCTATTTTAATCAGAAACGAGCCCACATGCATATTTAATACACCTAAACATGCATATCAAGTCATATCATAATATAACTCACATAATCATATAATGATACACATATATATCACATAAACACATAATTTTCATAATTTTCCATCCTGACCCTCTAATCAAGGCCCTAAACCTTATTAGGTAATTTGGGACATTACAAATATAATGTCTTGCAAAAATCGTTAAATTTCTTTGAGTAAGATTTGAGACCACTGCCTATTCTAAGCTTTCTTTCTTGTTTGATTTTCTAGGGAAATTTGAGTTTTTATGCTTAATGAGGTGTCCTAAATAAAAAAAAATATTAGGCCTTCTAATCATTTCAAAAAAATGCCAAATTTTTTGACAATACCCAAAATACCCATCTCATGGACTCAAAACGGGTATGTTTTAAATATTTATAACTCGCAAGCACACGAATCATATATGAAATATAGTGTTCGTGTAAGCACGAGATCGAACCCAAAGGAGTTGTCTAAAATCGAAAAGGAAACATTTTAAATCAAAATTAATAAATTCTAACCTAGCCCCAAAGATTGATGAGATTTTTGTATAATAAAAATAAATAAAAGATAATAATAAGGATATTAAAGACAATATATATAACTAAATTAATAATTTTAAACAAGATAGTAAAAGAAAGATTATTAAGATAATAGAATCCACAAAATATAAGTTCAATAATATTTAAAAGTACATTGATTCCCAAATTTTAGTAATAATATGTAACACCCCACATCACTATGGCTGCTTTCTGGAATGACGACTGGCCCTACAAACCAAGACAAGTCTTTCCAGCGTGCTTTGTCCTCACTTGCACACTTCCTGGGAAAACTTCTCAGGAGGTCACCCATCCCTAGATTACTCTAGGCCAAGCACGCTTAACCATAGAGTTCTCAAGTAATGGGCTACCGAAAAGAAGATGCACCTTCCTGATAGAGGTAGTACCCATCAATCTATTTAAGCCCTCTTCAACTGTGTAGTCCCATACCTACACAGTCTTAGAATCATTATACTTGACCTTCCCCAGGCGGTGTGAGATTGCACAGCTTACCCGGTATTTCCCCTTACGAATCACGGGATTTTGACTGTCACATAATAGAAATTAATTAAACCATCACTTATTCAAATTAGATATTCTATTTAAGCACAAGTTTTTATAAAAATATAGGATATATCTTCACTTTTAAAAATTATAATTTCAAAGCATTTAGTGTAAATCAATTTAATGAAATAACAAATAAATCAATGAACATTATTTATAAGGCAAAACATAATATTTTTGTTCTAAGCATTGGATGTGTACAATTTAATGACACATCTTACACAAAGAACATTATTATGTTTTTGCACTAATGAAGAACAAAGTGTAAATATGTTCTAACAATCTAAAATACAAGATATTTAAGATGAAAGAAAATATTTGAAGAAGAAAATCCATAATGATTAAGCTAGTGAGAATAATTGTGTCGATTCTTGATATTAGTGAATGAATAAGTTAATTTACTTTTCCTTACTGCATGTGATTAAGCTTCTTGTGTGTAATTTGGATTTTCTTGTGCAGTTGCAGGATTGTAAATGCTTCAAGAAAAACACCTCATTCACATACATTTAAAACCACAAGTATTTTTAGGTATAAATATATTTTTTTCAGTTGCAAATGCAAAGCTATATTCCAAATGAGTATATGTCCACCATCTCTGTGTAATCCTCCAATTTTTATCTACAAAGATGTATATATTATTTCAGCATGGAGCTATTTGATATTTTCTTTGGGTCCTACTGTTGACGCCGTTTTTCGTCAACTTAGAAAAGAAGAACAATTAAACGAAAAATACCAGAGGACACAATATGTATAGACATGATTTTTTACGTGGTTTAGCAGTTAAAATCTGCCTAGTCAACGAGTCTGTGTTATTAACTCTTTGGAATTCTCTTAAAGCTTTTTGGAAGCAATTATATAGAGTTTTTCCAATCTCAGTTTCTCCAAATTATTCGTCCCACTCTATTTATAGAGTGGTTTACTAAATATCTTCCCACATAATTCAAGTTGATATGATACAAATCAATTAAAATAAATGCCATTAAATGCATTAGTTACTACGTACGCGGTAATATCCCATGATATTTGGGATTTAATAACAGATCACATCAGATCCCTTAAACATAGGGATTTTACAACAATAAACATGTACACACACATCTTACAATAATAAACATGTACACACACATATTACGTTCACCCATCGCGAGCTCAGCACCTTGGTTCACCTCTGTTGTCGACAAGTAACGTTGATGAGACCACCCTCTTCGAGCTCACAATACTCGAGCTCGAATCGTCTTGTCGGAAATGAATCAAGAGATTTATGCAAGTGTTGAACCATAGACATTGTGAGTTTCGAGCCTAACTTATAACCTCAGAACACCTCTGAGACCACGTAATTTCCAAGCTCACTAATCAGGACGTTGTCGCATTTACTGCTTAGCGAGACTGTCTTTGACTTGTTGATTACATGACGATTATGCTTGTTTCGAGCTAATACCTTACGATCCAGAGTTTCGAGATCAAGATTTCCATTCTCGAAATCAAGATGTAACACCTATAAACTATGTAATTTTAGAGTATGATTGCATATAGAACATACTAAGACTCTAAGGGCATGCATCAAATTCCATAACTACATAAGTTTTGCTCTATTTTTTCAACCATTAAAAGTATGTAATTAACAATTTATGGCTAAGCTAGTTAGTGCATTCAAGTTAAGCATAGGGGCTGAGAATGATGAAAAGCTCAGTGTTTCAGTTGATGACAGGGAATCTGTTGGAAGATTAAGATCTGTTTCTTCATTTTGTTTTAGGTCATTGGCCATTTTTTGTTGAATAGAGATATGAATGTGACTTATCAAATGTCACATAAATTAGATGTATTTTTTGGGTAGAAATTCCCCCTTCTTTCAATTTTTATATTTCATTGATCATTCTATAAAAGCATTTTACTATTTTCCGTCTATGAAATAGCCTATACATTTAATTGCTTAGAAATTCGCAAGTATCTTGATGAACACATGGAACAACTAAAGGTCCAAGGGAATCAAAATTTGGATCAACTACAAGAAATTGAGTTTCCTCAGTGGTTTCGAAATCGAGTAAGTATCTATTTATAAAACTAACTTATTCTTTAAATTCATATTAATAAATTAGTGGATTGAACAAGATGACAATACTTTTTATTTTGCTTTTATTAGATCAATCAATTACGTAAGAGTGGATCAGAGGAGGTGACAAATGAAATATATGCAATAGAAAATAGATCATATTCCTCTGCATATTCATATCCTGAGTGTATCATCAATGTCGTTAGGTTTGTTACCGAGAAGCGAGATATTAATCACAAAACATAAAATAGTGGCATTTTTGTTCCTGGGTTAGATGGAACTAACTTTTATGGAGTTTTGGAAGATATAGTTAAGATGTCATATCTAAGAGGATATAATGTATTATTGTTCAATTGTAAATGGTATGACACTAGGAAAAATAATATCCAAGAAGATGGAATATTTACTAGTGTGTTTATTGGTGATCAGTGGTTTCAAGATGATCCATTTATACTTGCATCACAAGCACAAATGATATTTTACACTAATGATGAGAAGAATGGGCGTGATTGGAGATTTGTACACAAAGTCAGTCATCGAAATTTGTGGGATATTCCAAATATTAGTGTAGATGATCAAACAGATACAAGTTATGACATCCCAATATTTCAAGAAGATAATTTTTCTAATCTTCATATATGGATAAAACTTCCACAACTTGATAATGTTCAATTTCACCGTGACGATGTTGAGGCTGAGAATGTCAACATTAATGTCGATGAACTTCTCAAAGTAAGCGTGAATGATGAGTTTTTAGTTGATGATGATTTTGAAGATGACACACTTGAAGAATATGATGATGAGGAACGTTTTCTTGAAGATATCGAGGATGACACATCGGATGAAGAATAATATGCTTCAACCTTAGTTGGACAATGATACAAATTCACATTACGCTCAAGAGGTTGTGTGTTCATTGGTTACTCAGAAGGCATGAAGTCATATACCTTACTTGACCTTCAATCAAATAAAATTTTTCATTATTGTGATGTTCAATTCCACGAAATATATTTCCTTTACAATCTAATATTCAGTTACTATTTCCTGATCATATATTTCCCTCCTCTATATTACCTAGTTTTTCTTTTACTGTAGAGAAGGATAATCTGCAATCTGAGTTGCTACAACAACAAAACAATCGTAATACTCTTTTATTTTTTGACCTTCATGCAGGGAAAAATAATACTAAAGATAATGTTTCTCAACAGGTCCATCAAGATCGAACCATAACTCCTATTACTACAAAAATAGGTCGTACCATTGTTTCACCTCCACACTTATCTGACTATATTTGCACCTATACCACTGCCTCTTCCTCTACAACACACCCCATCATTAATTATCTTTCCTACTCTAAATGTTCGCCATCTTTTTGAGCTGCCATTTTAGCTACAACCACTGTTTCAAAACCAACCAGCTGCTCTAAAGCCTCACAAATTACGGAATGGTAGCAAGCCATGCAACAAGAACTCCTTGCTTTTAGAATCTAATCATACTTGAGATGTTGTTTCAGTTTCCAATGGCGCTCATATAGGAGGTAGTAAGCGGATATACAAGGTAAAATATAATCCTAATGGTACTATTAATAGGTATAAAGCTCGATTAGTGACTAAGAGTTATACTCAAATACACAGGGTTGATATCTAGATACTTATGCCCCGATTTCTAAGTTCAATACTTTTAAAGTAGTGCTTGCCCTTGCAACTCACAATAATTGGACTGTGCATCAGATGGATATCAATAATGCATTCTTTCATGACCACCTTGATGAAACCATCTACATGAAACTTCCATAAGGATACTCATCTCAAGGGGAGTACTACCTCAAGCAGTTTGCAAACTCAAAAAAAGTATTTATGGGCTCAAACAATTAGTGTCAAGACAATGGTATGCCAAACTCAGCCATACTCTGCTTGAAGAAGGCTTCAAACATTCATCGTCAAATCATACACTATTCACAATAAATAAACCAGGTGTATTCTTAGCCCTTCTCATATATGTAGATGATATAGTTATAACAAGTAATAATGAACAAGCTGCTACTCAAATTAAAATCCAGCTAGACAATAAATTTAAGTCAAAATATTAGGGTCCTATTCATTTTTTCTTAGGCCTTGAGATTGGAAGAAACAAAAATGGTATTTTTGTATCCCAAAGACCTTTCACCCTTCAATTGTTGTCTGATAGAAGATACTTAGGTTCAAAGGCTGCTTCCACTCCTATGGAACCAATCCTCAAACTCAACAAGGATTCAGGTGACTTTGTCCATGATCCAAATGCTTATGGAAGCCTCATTGGCAAGATGATATATCTCACAATCACTCGGCCAGACATTAGCTATGCATTCAACCAGCTCAGTCAATTTCTTGTGGATCCCAGATAGCCTCGCCTACATGTTGCACAACGACTACTTCAGTACCTAAAGGCAACACCAAGACAAGGAATCTTTTTCCCATCTCCATCTTCCGTTGAAATTGCAAAAGTCCTTCAGAATTCTATCTTTGCTGATGTTGACTGGGGCAGCTGTGTTGATACTAAGAGATCAATCTTATGATATTGTGTCTTCTTAGACATCTTGTTAGTGTCTTAGAAGTCAAAGAAACAAATGACAGTGTCCCATTCTTTAGCTGAAGCGGAGTATCGCTCCATGGCGAACACCACTTGCAAAATCACATGGTTGCTTGCCCTCCTCAAAGATTTTGACCTTCATCATACTACATCTGCTCTTTTGTGATAATAATGTTGCCATACACATTTATGAAAACTCTGTATTTCATGAAAAAACAAAATACTTTGACATTGATTGTCACATAGTCGGAGAAAAGGTTTAAAGAAGAGTGCTCAAGATGATACATGTCAACTCCAAGAACAATCTTGCTGATCTTCTAACCAAGACCTTGTTCCCTACTATTTTTCATAATTTACTTTCCAAGATGGGTGTCAAAAATTTATACACACCATCTTGAGGGGGAGTATTCAAATTAGTTAACCAGTTATTAGTTAATTTTAATTCTATTCAAGTGGTTAATCACTTATTCCAGCTATATAAGCTGGTAAGACTCATGTACTTGTACATACATATAGAAATACAATAGTATTTTCTCTTCATGTTTCTCTAATACCTATGCACCACCCACCTCTTCTTTCTCAACTACTGGAAGAAAAAAAAACCTCATGGTTTTATGAAAGCATTCATAGCTAGATACCATGAGGATACGTAACAAAATGCACCATATATCAATACAAGGAAAAAAATTGTATCTAAAATCTCAGTTGATCACATAGTGCCACTATGAATTCTATTAAGCAAAAAATTTATTTATTGGGATATGTTGAATAATGGACATAATAAAAATATATGTTAAAAATGGTCATGCCATACACGTGTTTTAGTTTGGGTGTAAAATCAACTTGTTCCAACAATGTTTATCATTGTGGCTATTGCACTTGTTCCTTATGCTCTATATTTTTCAAAAGGAATTTAAATAAATATAAACATAATACGACCAAGAAATTTTTTTATTTGTTGATAAGTTTTTTATTCACTGTTTAGAAGAAGTCCTTAATTAACAAGTGCAATTAGCGAAGTAAAAAAAATTAATGGTAGAAACCCAATAAATGTTGCTAATAAGATATTAACATTGTAGGCAATAAATTTATTAAAAAATAAAAGTGAATAATATGTTCACATTTATTCATCAATAATAAAAAATTCATTCAACACCCCAATTGTAATTAACATGCATTCAATATCTTTCTTGCCCCTTTCATGAGCATAAAAATATAACAAACTTAAAATACAGAAGAAAAATTCTAAGACTTGAGTTCTCCTAATTTTGGTTGGAAGGAAATGGAGTAGTTGACATCATCATCAATATAAAGTGTATGTTGGCCCATTGGAATCTTTCGAACCCCAAATTGGTCCACAACACTTAGGTGCTTGCAAACATGGATATCAACTCTGACTTGTTGTCGTGATCCAGCAGCCAAGTGTACTTTTCGAAATCCCACTAGTTGCTTTTGGGTAGCCAATTTTCCAGTAGGTGGGATTGAGTAAAGGAGTATGGTGTGAGTCCCATCCACGAGCCCAGTATTCTCGACATCAATATGGACTCCCAAGACAAGTGAATTACAATTTGTATGAGAAACTCTAACATGATTTCTTGATATCTTTGAGTTTTTCAAGCCACGTGAGTTGAAAATTGGAACAGAGACGAGTGTGGGAGCTTTCACTACCCTATGGGAGAACTTGGTGTAGCTAAGACCGTGGCCAAAAGGATAAACAACTGGGCCTTTGTAGAAGCGATAAGTTCTTCCTGGGTATCCTGTTTTTTTGTTTGGTCTAAGGTCCATGATTGTCATTGGCACCTTAGCTAAGTACTTTTGGGGGTACCATGTCATTGGAAGCTTTCCTCCTATAATAAATTTGTACTAGTATAAATATAAAAACAATAGATCACTGATTAAAGCTATACAGACACATAACACAAATGATGTTTTACCTGGATTCTTAGTACCAAATAGAATATCGGCAATGGCAGCTCCCCCAGCTTGTCTTGGGTATCCAGCCCAAAGGATGGCACCTATGCGAGGATTACTCTTTGCAAATGAAATATCAATAGGGCCACCAGACATCAAAACTAGAATGATTGGGCCTTTTGAGGCTGTAGCCACTCTTGAAATCAGCTCTTGTTGGCGTCCTGGTAAGAGAATGTCGAACCTATCTCTAGATTCTGCCTCAATTGATTGATCTAGGCCCATAACTAATACTGTTGCATCGCCTTCCCGGGCTGCAGCCTCTGCATCTCTAAAGTGCTCATTGTCATAACAAGAAACATCACTGCAACCTTGTTGATAGATGGTTTTTGAATACTTTCCAATTCCTTGTAACGGTGTGGTATAACCACAAGGAATACCTAAACAAAATAAAAATAGAAATATGAAAAATAATCAATCATATTAAATTATTGGAGGATTCTTCGGTGCACTACCTAAAAAGGGCTACTGACACACCTTTTAGTATTTTTGGTAAACAATTTTTTTTATGATCGTGTACATTGTAGTTATTTAGATCATCTTGTAAATTTTCAGAAAATTCTAAATAATTTATAGTGACGAAAAATAAGGTTAAAAAAGGTTAGCTTCCACACGGATAAAAAAACAGTCACTACTGCACAAAACTATTTGAACTTTGTTTTCTACATGGTAAATTATTCGGAATTTTCTAAAAATTTGCAAGATTTTCTAAATAACTATAATATACACAATCATAAAAAAAATTTGCACTAAAAATACTTTCCGAACAAAAAAACTAGAGAGATTGTAGAGGTGTGCCTTTTTTTGGATATAAATTATTTATTAAGGAAGAGAAGCAAAAGAAGTACCAGCATAGTTTCCTATCATAGTGTCAGTGACATTAGAATTAGGACCAATGATAGCTATTGTTTTATAGCGTTTAGCAGAGAATGGTAAAGTGCGCCCACGATTTTTTAGCAGAACAATGCCTTGGTGGGCAGCATCAATGGCCAATTGTTGATGGGCTGGGCTGCACACATCATTTGGGCCTAATTTACCGAATGGCTGAGATGATGGTTCACCATCAAACATGCCTAATCTCATCTGGACCTTGATTGTGTTAGTAAGGGCATTGTTGATGTCAATCTCGCTTACTAAACTTCTATTCACAGCTCCTTGCGTGTGGTCTTTAAGAAATGGGCCACAATCCAAATCCAATCCTTTGTACCATCATCATGAAGTGCACAATTTAGAACCCATAATAAATAGATATAAAACTATAAATTTTGTAAAAATGTGAAAGTAATAATATATATATTTATATATATACCTGCTTTAATTGTAATAGCTGCTGCTTCTTCTCGTGTCTTGGTATAATGTTGGCTATCATATAAGACACCCACCGAATCACAGTCTGAAACAATGTACCTGTTTGTGTCCAACAAATTTTAATAATGTTAGTCAATAACTAAGTATAGTTTAGACAATAAAACAAATATTTGAAATGGGGCCATCGCACTCACCCATTGAGGTTCCATTGACCTCTAATTATGTCTTTTAAGATATTAGGGTTAGCACAAGTGGGTATTCCATTGACTTGATTGTAGGAGCACATCACACTTGCAACATTTCCTTCCAACACACAAGATTTGAATGGTACGTTATAAGTTTCTTCGAGATCCTGCTGGCTAACCTTTGCATTGTAATGGTAGCGGTCCACACCATTCCAATTGTCAAGATCATAAGCCGTGTAGTGCTTGCAGCAAGCAGCAACCTTCAGGCGATTTCCTTCTCCATTGCCTTGGAGTCCTTTGACATAGTTGGCCGCATACTTTCCAGACAAGATGGGGTCTTCCCCAGGAGTTTCTTGGCTTCGTCCCCACCGAGGGTCTCTCAGTATGTTTACATTTGGGCTCCAATATGTCAGTCCAGCCTGTCCTCCATTATACATTGCTCTTGCTTCATCAGACACAACCTACATTATTGATAGAATCATAAGTACTTAACATATATATATATATATATATATATATACACATATAATCTATATATACTCATCACGTACTCGCCCAATTTCTTGCCATAATGACTCATTGAAAGAAGCAGCAGTAGTAATGACTTGGGGGAAGCTAGTGGCCCCAGGGAAGGCCCCACCAAACTTAGTCCCGGGACCAGTATTTGCCACCCCATGAAGGGCCTCCGACCACCACTCGGATGCCTGAATCCCAAGCCGAGGCACCTCTGTAGCGGTATTCACCAACAACTTGATCTTCTCTTCCAATGTCAGCCGTCCGACCAAGTCCTTCACTCTCACATCAATAGGCAATGTTGTTTTACAGAAGGTCAGCTCATTCGTCAATTTGTTTTGGGGGTCACACGCAAACGACTGTCGAGCTCCGACTTTGATTGCTCGAAACGACGTGCAAAATAGGAAAATGGCAAGAAAAAATGACAAGGTTTTGTTAAAGAAGTTGTCGTTTTTGCCTCTGTAGTTTGCCATGGTGAGAAATTTATTGGATTAGATTAATGTTTAATTGTCTCTTTTTGATATATGGGATTTGTATGAAAAGATGAAATATTTATAGTAGTAGACGAAGTGGTTTCTTGATGAATAGATTTCTAGATATTGTTAAAACTGTGAAGCTAAAACAAGAAAAAGTGAGAAAAAGAAGAGATTGATACGTCAAAATGAGTCTTTGTTACACGCATGCATAGCCTTTATATAGCTCTGGTCAATTAGAGTATTCTTCTCTAGTTTCTTCGGTAGAATTAGTAAATTTAATCAACTAATATTTTATTAGCCATGCCTTTAGAAACTGAATTAGCTTTAGGAAACGAGAATGATATATTATACATAGCTAAATTTGAAAACAGAGTGTAGCTAGTTTATCAAATATCAACCGTTATCAACGTTAGATAATAATGTATAACTGGGATATAATCACAATTAAAAAATGTGTAGATAAAGCAAATTAATTATTTTAACGGTTTGTTTAAATGGATTATTCAAAAATATTTAACCGAATATATTTTTAAAATTAATTAAAAATAAATATTTATTAATTATATTAATATTAATATAAATTTAAATTCAGAAAATATTATTATAATAATATATAATACAAAACTAAATATTTAATAATTATATTAATATGAATTCAAATATTATAATAATATATAATATTTAATACTTACATTAATATAAATTTAAATAATATAAAATATAATAATAATAATCTTAATTTTTATTAAAATAAATTATCATTTATGTTTAAAAACGTTATTATATTATATATATTTTTAAAAAATTATAAACAAAGTTTTAGTTTAATTTTTAATTTAATATGATTATGTCATTCTTTTATATACAATATTATTTATTTATTTGAAATTTATTTAACAATGATACAACTTTACTAAAAATAATTAATAAATTCTATAAATAAAACTAAACAAATGTTGCAAGTTGCTTATATCTATAATATATATATATATATATTTAAGCCAACAAACATTATAAATATTTTGGTTTCTATTTTAATTTTGTTTGATACTTTTTTGTTATTTTTGCATAAATAATGTCCTCCAATGTATAGATTATACCTAGGGTACTACTATAGTAGTGATTATTTTTAATCACTATCTATATGTATTTTTAGTACATAAATAACTGCAACTCTAATTTTTTTTACATGATGATGTATAATGTAATTACATGAGACCTCCCATAAATTTTAAGAAAATTTCGAATAATTTAAAATGCTGAAATCAAGGTTCAAACAACTTGTCGCATGCATGTTTGTTTCAATATTTATACATGCGCGTAATAAGCTGTTTAAATCATGATTTCAACATTATAAATTATCTGGAATTTCGTGAAAATTTGTGAGATGTCTCGTGTAACTACATGATATACCGTCACGTAAAAAAAATAGAGTTACAACTTATTCATATATAGATTATACTAAAAATACCTATTGGTAGTAATTAAAAACAATCACTATACCTTAAAAATTTCCAATACCTAATTGTGTGTAAAATTGTGGTTTGCTGCTTTGATTACATTACGATCCAAGTGTTTTGTATAACTATAACTTTTAAACTGAGACCATCTCCAATGGGAGATGCAAATATATTACTATATTTGGCACTGAAAGTCAATAATTGATATATTTAGCACAATTTTTATATACTGGGCTTCAATGCACAATTATAAAAGTTGATGCAAACATAAATATTTTATTAATGCTCATTTAATATATATTGAAAATATTAAAAAGTAATAATTTTCCTTTTTAGTTTATTATTATCTAAAAATCTAATTATATAAAAAAAATATTCATTTACCTGTAATGTTATACTAAAAGTAATAATAAAATAGTTTAGCAAAAAAGTAATAATATAATATTAAAAATGACATAAAAATAAATAAAAAAGTAATTAATTAATGCTGCTACAAATGTACATCATGTTATATTCTGTGTTAAATTTGACCCAATTTTTTGTACACTGTTAGAGCATTTTTTTTTGTAGAGTGTGCTGTATTTTAGCACCATATCACCAATTTGACGCTCCATTGAGTAATTAGAATATAATATAGTAAAGTAGTGCCGAATGCCGATCACTAGGTGCATATTATTAATTTGAAGCAAAAACTAATTAGGTTTTTAAGTTTTCTCATGATTGACATAAATATAAATATTTTTTAATTAAAATAGGCTTACCTAGGGAAAAAAACCCAAGGCAGGTTAAAATTTTCTTTAAAGTAGGGAAAGTGATTTTTATTTTTTTACACTATGGACTAATTTATTGTTGACATGCGTCCCTTGACGGTTAAAAGTGAGAGTTAACCATTGGTGTCTAGGGAATGCCAAGAAAATCCAACAATATTTGGTACTTTTTTCCATAAAAAATGTCAATAGTTTTAACATCCTACTACCCTAGAGTCGTTACCATGTGATTTTAAGACGTGCCATTAGCTCGCTAATCGATGTTTTAGACTAAAAAATGTAATTAAAGTGAAGACTCGTTTAATGAAACTTTAATAGAAAAGATTTGGACATCCATTAAGATTATAAAAGAGTTACATTGGGATCCTAAAATATTGTTTAAAACATATTTACAACTCAAAAGTTACTTTACAGGTGGCCTAGGCGACAAAATCAAGCATTTATAATACGTTCCTCAAAACTATCCCAGCCATGGCAGCCAGGTAGACCAAACATGTACGCGCCGCTCCATGTCCTCCAACTCATGCTTGGTCAGCCTTTCCCTTGCCCTTAGCTGCACCATAGAGCACCCGTGAGCTAAGACCCAGCAAGAAAACTCCACAAACATAGCATATATATAACAGTTCATTCCACTAAATGCATAACCTAAATAGATACAACAGACAATTCACACAGCAGCCTAAGCTGACCAAGGTGCGTTACTAGGCACCAGGTTCACGGTCTCACCAAGCGGGTGAATACAATACCCTAGATGGCCATGCCTTAATGGCCTGCATTCAACATGATTGTTTCCGTTTCCGGACCTTGCCAATCCCGACCTTCACCAATCGGTCACAAACACATATACATGACATAACAATTATATGCATCCATATATAACACTAAACTCAGATAATCGAGCCATGTCCTGCTCTACGGGTACCAATAGTTTTCTTACCTGAGTCCTGAACTGACAGTACCAGGCGATCCCGAGCACGATCCTTAACTCTGAACCTTAGCCGTAAAAGCTAGTCACAACGTAATGATAAATAGTCATCACAATCTAAATCAATTAAAAGCCTTCAAAATAATATACTAGCCTCTAGGACCTCGAATTCTACTAAATTGGGTAGTAGGATCCTTCTCGAACCCTAAGTTTGAGTTCCCGAGCCTAAAACCCTCAATTGGCCACTATTTTCCATTTGAGCCGCGACCCTCCTCAGGGTACCGCAACCCTCCTCAAGTCAGAGAGCTCGAGGCTCTCACTAGGGGGACACGGCCCATGGTGTGCCCTAACTTGCACTATGACTCTTGGGCAATTTCACAGACCCCCTTGGCCTGCTGGGTTCATGCGGGCCGTTGCGCTCAAGAACAACTCCACGACGCGACCTCGAGAACCTAGAATTCCCCTTGCGTTTTCTTGAGCCAATTCCACCAATTCACACCCCAAACTTGCACCAAGGTCCCAATTGAGTTTAAAACTCTAAACAACACATTACAAGCGGTATAAACACCTCAGAAAACCATAAAAATCCCAGTTTTAGTCAAAACCAAACCTAAGTCTTAAACTCAGCTAAACCTCAAACTTAACTAGGGAAATTCATGGAAAAAAACATGTTCTGAACCTTACCTCAGTGATGATTTCGACCCTCAGCTGCTGCTAACCACTTCCAAACTTCAACTCCTTTCAATTCTGAAGCCCTTTTCCACCAGAAATTCAAAAAGAAGGATGATCAACCAAGCATAAGGGAGAGAGTAGGTGAGAAACGAGAGAGAGAGAGAGAGAGAGAGAGAGGGAGGGGGGGGGGGGGGGGGGGAGGGGCTGAGAGGCTAAGTGTATCTGACTACATCTCAACGCTTCTCCAAGTTTATCCCTTGGCACCCAAAATGACCAAAACGACCCTTAGATCAATTCTAGCTGTTTAATGCCACCAAGGGTGAATCCGTCATTTGCCATATTCTCGCTAATTCCTCGAGTATTCCTATAAATCTCCAATTAATCCCGACATACCCAAATAACCACTAAATACGTACTATGTTCTCAAAATACTTATAGGCTCACCCCGAGCCGGGTATCTGACCCCGTTGTGACTATTCCGCTAATCCACTCCCTAGGATCGCCGCAGACCACACATCTGAAAATATATCTCCACAATACTGTGGTCTTACTCATAACACACATGATTACATTTATGCCCTTAACAACCAAAATTACAAATATGCCCTTATTAACAAGAACATGCCCACATACATATTTAATTCACCTAAACATGGATATATATATTCACGTGATAATATAACTTAAGTAATTAAATATTGATACACATATATCACAATTAAGCACGTATTAATACAATTATATCATTTATTGCCCTCTTAGCACACTAATCAAGGCACTAAGCCTTATTAGCAGATTTGGGACGTTACAATATTAGATAGTGGTTCTGCTCGAACTATTTTCGTGATACATTTTGTGAAACTATTTTCCTACTTGCTTTTCATGATTTTGTTTTACATTATTCTCATTATTCTAACAATATTCCATCTCCAAATATAACTACTCATGAACATGATCATAAATTATTGAGCCTCCTTCAAACTTCAACCTCACTAATGTAATTCCTATTGACATTGCTCATTCCTTTCGAAATTCAAAAAGGCCCCTTATCTACTTTTCATACTATCACATGTTTTTTATTATAAGAAACAATCTCCATCATTTCATGCATTGTTATTTGCTATCTCCAACAATAATGAACGAAAATTCCATGGCTAAGCTACTAGTCATGAAGAGTACCTGTGAAGGGTCTCAAGGTCTCATTCCAAATGGAAGTCTAAGCAGCAAAGCTCGAGGAATACATATGGCTTCGGAGACTGTGACCACGTGCTTGCTCGAGAGACATGGAGACCACCTTGACACACTTGCCCACCTACCTCTGATATAAGTGGTTGCTACTTGACAACGTGGGTGTCCCCTCTGCACAACCAACAAAGCAATTTTTTAGAAGATCAGAATTACTTTTGGGAACAAGTGGTGTGCTGCCTGACACTGACACCACTACCCCGAGCATGGATGTATGCACGTGCACCTACAAGCCTCCATGAAGCTACTCAAAGGGAGGAGTGCGCAACTAACTTGGTAGACAAGTCTAGGCCAGCTCGTAGGCCACCTTAAGCATGCATTACTTCTTTTTCTTGTTGTGATCACTAATTTGATACTCTATTTATATTTTCCATGTACTAAACCCCGAAAAAAGGGTATTAGTCACCCCAATCTGCCTATAAATAGGGTTGGAGACTTATAGTAGAAACAAAAAAACCTGTGCATGCAAAAACATTGCCAAATTTCAAACTCTGAGATCTTGAACCCATGCACGCTTTCAAGTCAATAATATCGACTCATGGACTAGGCTTAATTAATAAGTTGAACCACATAAAAACTCTTGATTGTCGTTTGTGTATTTCATAATTCTTGTTCTTGTCGTTGGTAAAATCTTGCATGAACATATGTAAATTTAAATATTAAAAATTTAAAATAAGACTAAAATGTTTTTTTTGTCGGAAATATGACTAAAATATTAAATATGAAATAATTAAAATTCTTGTAAAATATAATAAATAAATTAATTAATCATATTATCTAATTATAGTTATGTAACTATTAACAACACTTCCACACATATATGTGTGTGTGTATATATATATGTTAGGCAAAAGCAACGTGCAATGCACGGTTGCTTAGTTTTATTTAAAAAATGTATTAGTTTCTTTTTATTATGTTTTTTAATTTTCATATAAATTTTAAATAAGTAAACAATGTCATATATTATAAAAGAATAACATAAACATATAAAAAAATAAACCAAAACATTGTCTATAGTATATTAAAGACACATATTATGATAATTTTTATTTTTTAACGATAAAAATAAAAAACCCTCAAATCAAGAATCCATTAAATACACATTTTTTTATATATATATATAAGGATATGGTGCATTCTAGTATTAAAATGAAATATTTTTTTTTTCTAATTTGCTTTTAGAAAAAATACATATGAATTTCAATATAATAAAATATTAAAAAAAAAATTCTAAATTCAAACTATGAATTTAAACAGTTTATTTGATTAACTTTTAATTATTTAATTTAAAAAAATTAAAGCGAAAAAAAAGTTATATGTAATCATATATTATTTAATTAATGGCTAGAGCAATTAAAATACGTAATTTCTCATTAAAAAAAACTAAGTGGAAAAATAAGAAAATATATATATATATATATTTATGTCTTATTTCACTATTACATATACGTTTGGATAAACAAAATACGTTAAATGAAAAAAAAATTAATAAAAAAAATAATAGAATACATTTATGCACATAAATATTTTTTGGTTATAGTTTTGAAAATATAATTGATAGAGTACTTTAATAAATTAATATGACATTTGAAAATATGTTGTTGACGCCGTTTTTCGTCAACTTAAAAAAGGAAGAGCAATTAAACAAAAATAACAGAGGAAACAAACAATATAGACACGATTTTTTACGTGGTTCAGCAGTTAAAATCTACTTAGTCTACGAGTTTGTGTTATTCACTTGTTGGAATTCTCTCCAAGCTTTCTGGAAGCAATTTTACAGTCTTCCCAATACAAGTTTTCTCCCCCCTTCCAAATGAAATGTTCCTTTCTATTTATAGAGTGGTTCAGTGAATATCTTCCCACAAATTTTGGAGAGATATGATACAAATCAATAAAAATAAATACAATTAAATGCATACAGTTACTACGTACGCGTATATATCCCATGATATTTGGGATTTAACAATAGATTACATATGATCCCTTAAACATAGGGATTTTGTAACAATAAACATGTTCACACACAGCTTACGATCTTGGACACTAGACTCACACGCCTTCGAAACCGTTCACCCATTTCGAGCTCGACACCTCGGTTCGCCTATATTCTCAACAGGTGATGTTATTAAGATCATCCTCTCTAAGCTCACAACGCTCGAGCTCGAACCGTATTGTCATTGTGGCTTCGAGCCTGACTTATAATCTTGGAACTCCTCCGAGACCACATAGTTTTCGATCTCACCAATTCCGATGTTATCTCTTTTACTGCTTAGGAAGACTGTCCTTGACTTCCTCATTAATGCTGATTTACATGATAAATATTCTTATCTCAAGCTTACACCTTACGAGCCTGGATTTCGAGATGAAAATCCTCATTCTCGAAATCTGGGTGTAACATTTTTCCCCCTAAAAAGTATCACTTCGAATCCTATGAGAAGGAAACTTTTGAACTGCCATTTTCAAAAATTGAGCCACCTGCCGCACTCAAGTGTGGACACGCGTTAGCCATGGGTTGCTCAATCAAAGTACTCGAGTACTTTGTCAACACACCCACGTCTTTTGGCATTCAGCTTTTTGCCGCCATTGTCACGTTTGCACCCGACCGTCTGATCGAACACCAAATCCAGCCAAAGGCTCAGATTAGCTCGACCCTTAACCTCCTTTTGGGACATATATATATATATATATAGCTGCATCGTCTTCCTCCTCTTCACTTTTATGTTTCAAGCTTCAGAGAGAAAGAAAAAACCAGAGCCAAAAATCCTTTTTTCCTCCTTGCATGTTCTCTAAATCAAGTAGACAAAACAACCTTGGCCTTTTCGACTCCGTGAGATCATTCCTACAACCTCTTCTTCAGTCATCGATTTCACTATATCCGCAAGCCTCTGTGTGTGAGTTTCTTGTTCTTGGCTCTTGTATTTTTATTTCTTCGTGCATTGTTGTGTTTCTTCAGCACTGTGAGTATGTTTACTAGTTTTTCACTAGTCGTATAAGGATATTAGTAGTTTTAGCCACATTTTTTAACTGATACTTCATAAACTTTCAATTCAAAGTTTTTTTTTGAATAACACAGTTCTGAAACCCAGATTTAGTGTAAAAAATACAAACATAGGGTTTTTTTAGATTATGTAGTGGATCATGTAAGCCAAGAAACGGGGTTCTGAATTAGGGTTTTTAATTGCACAAATCCAAAAATTATCATCTTTTTGGGTAACCGTCAACTTTACCCCTGAAAATCCGGGATTCTTAAAATGAATCCACACTTTCCCACTCTCGCGTCAAGTACACGCTCGAAGCTTGAACTTTATAATAGTTTGGGGTTCCGCTTCGAATTCTATCTGTCCTATCGAGACCTCGGTCTTGATCGAGCTAACTCTGTGATCTCGGGCTTTCGAGCTCGAATCACTAAAACTATACTCTGATTTCTTGTATGCCTGGCTCTCACCCTTTTCATTCTTGCTAGATGTCGCAGAACTCTGAGAATCAGTGGGGTCAGTGATCGTAATTCCTTATTCTCCATCAACTCTCACTCCAGAGTCCCCCTTCACTCGAACCAGCGACTGATACGTGAGCACCATGCGAGGTGCGAACAAGAGGACATCTAGGCCCATTTTTAACGTCAGATTGATGAGGTCGATGAAAGAAAAATGAAAAAACTCTGGGTCGTGATTTATCCAGATCCGGACCCCGAGATCAGACCTATCCCGCTCGATCCAAAACTCAAAGTCACTGTTGCTTACAAGCCTGGTGCACTTTCCTTTTCGCTGATGGAGGACCCTTCAGATTGCCCTTCTACTTCTTGAGCGACATCTATAATGATGCTGCAAGAGGGTTATTTCGAGGAGGAACATTATTGGAGCTCGGTCACCTCAACGGGCCAAATTGACATTCTATGTAACTACCCAAAATCACTAATATGGCTTAAGATCCTTGATTAGTGCGCCGGGAAGGCATAATTGGTTTATGTGTGAGTTTATTGATTTAAATGCATGCATGTATGATTATATGAATATAAATGAGGTTAAATGTTTTATCCGTGAGAACCACATTATTATGTGGGTAGATTAGCAGTGCGCGGCTTGAGGCGATCCTAAGGAACTAGATAGCGGGAAAAGTCACAACGGGGCTTAATAGTTGACTTTGGTCAAGTCAGGGGTATTTTAGGTATTGGGTGGTTATTTAGACTATCAGGTTATGGAGATAAATATATGGAGATATATTTGAGGATAGAAAGCTTAGGCGGGAATATTGGGGAAATTTTCCGTTTTACCCTCGGGGACGTTTCCAGTACCCCGAGCCTCGGGATTGACTTAACTGGCTAGGATTAAACTAAGTTAAATAAAAAAAAAAGAGGAAAAAAACACAAACCGACCTCAGCTCTTCTTCTCTCTTCTCTTCTCTTCCTACTCTTATCACTTTCAAGAAACTACAGAAAATTCAAGGAAAACCAGCTGGGAATTTAGTGATTTAGGCTGGAAACCTGTAGGTTGAATCTAGTGCTCAGCTATAGGAACTCAACCAAGATTAAGGTAAGCGCTGAATCATACCTCTGAGCATTTGAATTTTGAATTTTGGCTGGGTATTAAGGGTGTTTATGGTTTTGATGTTTAAGGGTTGAATTAAGCTGAGAAGCTTGGATTTTAGCTCAGGAATTTGTCAAGAAAGTGGTTCAGCAAAAGAGGTAAGCTTCAACTCATAATTTAGAGGTTTAAATTTGAGTATTGCATGACTGGTTTTGGTGTTTGAGTTGCTGGGTTTCAGAAATCAAAAATGGAACTTTAGTAGGTTTTTAGGCTGGATTTCTGTTGGATTATGTTGTTAAATCCATGTTAAAAGTTTTGTGATTAATGGGTTTTGAGTTAGGGTTCTTTGGGATGGTTTTTGGATGGGGTTAGGATGATAGAAATGGTGGATTTTCTTGGCATGAAGGGGAGGGCCACGACTCTATTCTAGAGCACTGCGGCCCTACGAAGCAAGAGAGCCACGGAGGCTCGGCCACGGGAGAGCGCCGCGGTGCCCTTGGGCAGGGCCGCGGCGCGTGTCTGCTTGCTGGGGACCTTGGGCTATGCTTTAGGGGCGAGTCGTGGCTAGGTTTCAAGGGCCACAGTCCTTAGGTACATTCTTGAACATTTAAGGATTTTAAGCGCGGGAATCTAGCCTAGGGTGCTCGGGATCGATTTCATCACCGTGCTTGGTGGAATTCGATGTCCCGGAAGCTAGTAATGTACCCGAAAACCTTTATTTTAATATTAATGGAATCTAATACCTTGGTTGTGATTTGGTGTTAAAGCTAGGGCTCGGGAAATGGATCGTGCTTGAGGAACGTCGCTCATAATCAGTGAACGTAGAAATTAAAGGTAAGAAAACTGCACTCAGTTGTATATTTGTAATGGGACTAAGGGTTCTCTAATATGTATAATTGAAATGATGGTATTATGCCATGCAAACGGTGAACCAATGGCCTAAGAGTGCCAAGGGTTACACTAGTGCACAGGGCGCGGCTTGGCCACTGGTAGTCGAGGACAGCTTATTATGCACTGAGCTCGGTTTAAGCGGGCTGGAGTTAGTGGGGTAAACAGAGGGTGCGGCCTAAGTTGTCGGCCCTGACTATTATGTGACCTAATTTTTATTTGTGATTAGTTGCGTCATTGGTTCTGAATAGGTGCTGAGTGGTTAATGTGGAATATTAAGTGTTTGATCATGCTTAAAGAATTGATTATCTGTTATTTTTGGTTGTGGTGCATATTATGTTTTCTTGCTGGGCCTTGGCTCACGGGTGCTACGTGGTGCAGGTAAAGGCAATGGAAAACTTGATCTGCCCTGACTTGGAGAGCTATGTGAGCGGAATGTACATGACCAGCTGATCGGCTGCCACGGTTGAGAGGATAACAGGAACAGAAGTGCTATAAATATCTGTTTTTCCTTAGAGTGGCTGTCGGTAGTCTGTATTTTGGAAATTTTGTAAACAAACTTTTAAACACTGTTTTTGTTGGGATTCCACATGTAAATCTGTTTGAATATATGAAATGTATCTTTTGAGACCAAAACCATTTTAACCCAAGCACATTTATGGTTTAGTGACACGTTTTGACTAAATGACTTAATTAGCAAGTCTTGCACCTTTATAAGTACACAATGTAGTGATCCTGGCTATCTAGGGCATTACAACTTGGTATTAGAGCGTCCTAGGTTTAAGGGTTCCTGAAGACTGGTTGGACATGTACATTCGCTGCTAGAGACAAGCTCGGTTCAGAGTTTGGTAATGTGTATAGATGCTTATATGATTATATGCTTCAAATGAGTTATGAATGTTGTTGTTTATTAGATTAATAGGAAGCGTGAGATACTGATAGGGCCTGGCCCTTGACTGCTATGTGAAAATATTAAGGCATGCTTATCAGCATCGTAGTGCATGTAAATGAATATTTGAGTGATTAACTATATATTGTGTATTGGTGAATGCTCTTATCTTAGATGTGGTGTGGTAATGTCGGGGCATGCTTATCAGCAGCCGGTGCGTGCAGATGAATGCTTATATTTTGAATGCTTGTGATTGGTTTTGTTCCTTTGATGGGTTTTAGAGAAACTTTTACCCTATCATCATGGTCTGACTACCGAGTTGTTGATTGCAGATTGACTTGGATAGCTATGCGTCCAAGAAAATCTACGCAACTAGCCAGCACTAGGTTTGGGACCAGGGGTGATGAACAGGGCCTGATTCCTCTGCCAGTCCCTGAGAACTGGCTGCAACTCATGGCAAATATACAGGCTCGATTGCAGAGCCAGGATGAACAGATTCGCTTACTGCGACAGCAGGCTCCATCAGGGAGCGCTGCCCCTAGGGCTGAGCATAAAATTCGAAAAATCGAAAAAATCGTGTACACCGAAAAAATCGAAACCAATTAAACCGAACACTGAAAAAATCGCCAACGCCGTAAACCGCCACTGTTCGGTTGGTTTGAAAATTTTGTATGGACCGATCGGCGGAACCGAAATCGACCGAACAATATAATATATAATAATATAATATTATATAATTATTAATTATTAAATAAAAAAATATGAAATTATGTTCTATATATTTATGTTTTAAAAATGCACAAAAATGGATTCCAACAATCCAAAATTTTTAGTTTTTTAACTAAAACTTTCAAAAAAAAATTAAAAAAAAAAAAAAAAAAATTCAGTTTGGTCGGTTTAACCGACCAAACAGCGGTCCAAAAAGGTCGGTTTTTTCTTTTAACTGGTTTGGTCGGTCGGTTTTTGGATTGCACCAATCCGGACCGAAAACTAAATTCTTGATTTTATGTTATGAAAAAACCGCCCAAACCGACCGATGCTCACCCCTAGCTGCCCCTATTGTACCACTTGCAGTGGTACCAGTTGTACAGTATGGAGAGGTTGGGAACAGGTGGGAGCTGTTATATGAGTGGTTTAGGAAACAGCAACCTCCAATCTTTGAAGGGGGACCTGATCCACTGAAGGCCAAGCAATGGCTGACTATGATTACTATTATCCTAGATTTTATGAGGATAGAGGGAAGATGACAGAGTGGCCACGTATATGTTGAGAGAAGATGCCCGCATCTGGTGGGAGGTGGCTTCACAGACCAGGGATGTCACTACTCTGAGTTGGGAAGGCTTCAGAGACTTGTTTAGCCAGAAATACTATAATGTTACTGTTAGGGCAGCAAAAGTTAATGAGTTTGTGGGTTTGGTGCAGGGCAATATGACTGTTACTGAGTATGCCCTAAAATTTGATAGACTTGCAAAATTTGCACCAGATCTTGTGGCTACTGATGCTGCTAGGCAAGATAGATTTATCAGGGGGATTAATGCTATGATAGCCCGGGATGTTAGAATTACAACAGTACCTGGATGAACAACTTATGCCCAGGCTATTGAGAAGACTCTTATCGCTGAGGAAGTGAAGAACAAGATTTGGAGGGAAAGTGCGGTGAGGCACGAGGGCCACAGAGTGGTGCCTCCTTATTCAGGGACAGGTAGGGGCGAAGTTCCCAGTGACTTCAAGAGAAAGACTCCTGACACTTCGACTGCTGCTGGTCCTGACAGGAGGGGTCAGGGTGGTCAAGGTGGCCGTCAAGGTAGCGGCGCAGCATGGTGGACCTATCCAGAGTGCCCGAGGTGTAGAAGGCGTCACCTGGGCGAATGTCGGGCCAAAGCTTGTTTTATGAGTGGAACAGTGGGGCATCTCAGGAAAGACTTCCCAACATCGAGGAAAGGTGAAGCAGGGAAAGTGGATAGCTTGACTCCAGCTCGAGTATTCACTTTGACGCAGGCAGAGGCCGAGGCTAGTCCCTCGGTGGTGACAGGTCAGCTTTCTAGCGCTGGCTCTCCTTTTTTGTATTGATTGATTCTAGTGCTACACATTCCTTTGTTTATAGTAAAGTGATTTATAGATTGTGTAGACCTAGTGAATATCGGACTACGGGGTTTGAGACTTTATTGCCTACAGGGGAAGTGGTAATTTCTAGGAGATGGATTAGGGCACTTCCAGTGATGGTTGATAGCAGGAAACTTTCAGTGGATTTGATTGAGTTAGACATGGAGGATTTTGACATGATTCTGGGGATGGACTGGTTGGTCAGATATGGGGCTACTATTGACTGCAGGAAGAAGATGGTGACTTTTGAGCCTGAGGGCGAGGATCCTTTTGATTTTGTGGGTGCGGCATGTGGACCCTGCGTACCCCTTATTTTAGCGTTGAGAGCCAGAGACTTGTTGCGGGGAGGATGCATAGGTTTTCTGGCCAGTGTAGTGGATACTACTAGAGTTATCCCGGCAGGGCTGGGAGAGATATATTGGTGTGTGAGTTTTTGGACGTATTTCTTGAGGATCTACCAGGGTTGCCGCCGCGCAGGGAAATTCAGTTTGAGATTGAGTTAGCACCAGGGACACAACCAGTATCAAGGACATCATACAGAATGGCACCAACTGAGTTGAAGGAATTAAAGATACAGTTTCAGGAGCTTCTAGATCTGGGCTTCATCAGACCTAGTTACTCACCATGGGGCGCTCCAGTGTTGTTTATTAAGAAGAAGGACGAGACATTGAGGATGTGTATAGACTACCGAGAATTGAACAAGTTGACCATAAATAATAAGTACCCTCTACCAAGGATTGATGCCTTGCTCGTTCAGCTGCAGGGTAAGACGGTGTTCTCAAAGATTGATCTACGATATGGTTATCACCAGCTGAGGATCAAAGATGAGGATATATCGAAGACGACCTTCGAGACGCGATATGGGCACTATGAGTTCTTGGTCATGTCTTTCGGTTTGACCAATGCACCGACAACTTTTATGGATTTGATGAACAGGGTGTTCAAGGACTTCTTAGATCAGTTCATCATTGTCTTTATCGACGACATTCTAGTATACCCCAATTCAGAGGTAGAACATGAACAACATCTTCGATAGGTTTTACAGAGGTTAAGAGAGCATCAGTTGTACACCAAGTTTAAGAAGTGTGAGTTTTGGTTGCCAGAGGTGACTTTCCTTGGGCGTATAGTTGGTGCAGAAAGGATTAAGGTGGATCCGTCCAAGGTGGAAGCAATGAGAGATTGGCTGAGGCCAAGGTACGCCTCGGAGGTGCGGAGTTTCCTTAGGTTGGCGGGTTATTACAGGTGGTTTGTGGAGGGATTCTCAAAGATCGCCTCACCGATGACAGAGTTGACAAGAAAGAATCAGAGGTTTGCTTGGTCAAAGAAGTGTGAGAACAGTTTCCAAGAGTTAAAGCGACGACTTATTTCTGCACTTGTGCTGAGTCTTCCTTCGGAGGAAGGAAAGTTTGTGGTTTACTGTGATGCATCGAGGATGGGTTTAGGCTGTGTGCTGATGCAGAACGAGAAAGTTATAACATATGCATCGTGGCAGCTGAAGGAGTATGAGCAGCGGTATCCCACTCATGATTTGGAGTTGGAGGCAGTGGTATTCGCATTGAAGGTTTGGCGACATTACTTGTATGGAGAGAAGTGTGAGATATACACTGACCACAAGAGTTTGAAATATTTCTTTACTTAGAAGGATCTGAACATGAGACAGAGACATTGGTTAGAGCTGGTTAAATATTATGACTAGGATATCCTTTATCACCTGGGGAAAGCCAACGTGGTGGCGGATGCATTGAGCCGAAGGGGCCCAGGACAATTGTATAGTTCCACCTGGATCTCAAGAGAGTTAGCTGATGAGACGGCCAGGGCAAGGATAGAATTGGTGGTGGGCCAGTTAGCTAATATTACCTTGCAGTTGACCCTACTATAGAGGATTAAGGAGCGGAAATTGGTAGATGCGCAGTCGCAGGAACTTAGGCAGCATGTTTTAGCGAGGAAAACTAAGGATTATTCCATCTCTGAGACTGGTATACTTCAATATCAGGGGCGGATTTGTGTTCCAGTAGATGAGGGGATCAGACGAGAGATACTGGATGAGTCTCACAGTATGCCATACTCGCTTCATCCGGGTACCACGAAGATGTATCAGGATCTACGGACATTATATTGGTGGCCCGGGATGAAGAGGGATGTGGTAGAGTATGTGTCTAGATGTTTGACATGTCAGCAGGTAAAGGCTGAGCATCAGCGACTAGCGGGATTGCTTCAGCCTTTGGGTATCCCAGAATGAAAGTGGGAGGACATCACGATGGATTTTGTGGGAGGACTACCCAGAACGGTGGGACTTTGTGACTCGGTGTGGGTGATAGTAGACAGATACACCAAGTTAGCTCATTTTCTGCCGGTGAAGTCGATCTATACAGTGGAACAATATGCAGAGTTGTATGTGAGGGAGATAGTTCATCTCCATGGGGTTCCGAAGTCTATCGTGTCTGATCGAGATCCTATGTTTACCTCTAAGTTTTGGAGAGCTTTACAGAGAGCTATGGGGACCTAGTTGAAGTTTAGCACAACTTTTCATCCTCATACTGATGGACAGTCTGAGAGGACAATTCAGGTGTTGGAGGACATGCTTAGAGCATGTGTGATTGATTTCGAGGGGTCTTGGAGTAAGTATCTACCATTGATTGAATTCTCGTATAACAACAGTTATCAATCCATGATTGGAGTGGCTCCTTATGAAATGCTATATGGGAGAAAATGTAGATCACCCATTGGGATGAGATGGGTGGGAGAAGGTACTTAGGGCCAGACATGGTTCAGAAGGATAATGAGGCTATTGAGAAGATTCGAGCCAGAATGCTTGCTTCGCAGAGTAGACAGAAAAGCTACGCTGATCCTAAGCGTAGGAATGTGGAGTTCCAGGTTGGGGATCACGTGTTTCTACGAGTCTCACCATTGAGAGGGGTAAGGAGATTTGGAGTAAAGGGCAAGCTAAGCCCTCAGTTTATTGGACCTTTCGAGATCCTGGAGAGGATTGGACAGGTGGCTTACAGGTTAGCCTTACCACCGTCACTGTCTGGAGTTCATGACGTATTCCATGTCTCCATGTTGCGGAAGTATGTTTGAGATACAACACATGTGCTGAAGTATGAGGACTTGGAGTTACAGACAGATTTGTCCTATGAAGTGCGACCAGTTCAGATTTTGGACTGGAAGGACAAAGTTTTACGGAATAAGATGATTCCGATAGTTAAAGTGTTGTGGAGAAATAACAAGGTCGAGGAAGCGACCTGGGAGTTATAAACAGCGATTCGGGATCAGTATCCCGAGCTATTCAGGTAAATTTCAAAGACAAAATTCTCAGTAGGATGGGATAGTTGTCATGACCCAAAATCACTAATATGGCTTAAGAGCCTTGATTAGTGCGCCGGGAAGGCATAATTGGTTTATGTGTGAGTTTATTGATTTAAATGAATGCTTGTATGATTATATGAATATAAATGAGGTTAAATGTTTTATCTGTGAGAGCCACATTATTATGTGGGTAGATTACCAGTGCGCGGCTTGAGGCGATCCTAGGGAACTAGATAGCGAGAAAAGTCACAACGAGGCTTAATAGTTGACTTTGGTCAAGTCAGGGGTATTTTAGGTATCGGGTGGTTATTTAGACTATCGGGTTATGGAAATAAATATATGGAGATATATTTGAGGATAGAAAGCTTAGGCGGGAATATTGGGAAAATTTACCGTTTTGCCCTCGGGGACGTTTCCGGTACCCCGAGCCTCGAGATTGACTTAACTGGCTAGGATTAAACTAAGTTAAAGAAAAAAAATAGAGGAATATAACACAAACCGACCTCAGCTCTTCTTCTCTCTTCTCTTCTCTTCCTACTCCTATCACTTTCAAGAAACTACAGAAAACTCAAGGAAAACCATCTGGGAATTTAGTGATTTGGGCTGGAAACCTGTAGGTTGAATCTAGTGCTCAGCTAAGGGAACTCAACCAAGATTAAGGTAAGGGCTGAATCATACCTCTGAGCATTTGAATTTCGAGTTTTGGCTGG
The DNA here is from genome assembly GCF_963169125.1 of Humulus lupulus. NCBI lineage: Eukaryota > Viridiplantae > Streptophyta > Magnoliopsida > Rosales > Cannabaceae > Humulus > Humulus lupulus. The sequence continues at coordinate 280,188,777 of NC_084794.1, read as the reverse complement.
GTATTAAGGGTGTTTATGGTTTTGACGTTTAAGGGTTGAATTAAGCTGAGAAGCTTGGATTTTAACTCAGGAATTTGTCAAGAAAGTGGTTCAGCAAAAGAGGTAAGTTTCTACTCGTAATTTAGAGATTTAAATTTGAGTATTGCATGACTGGTTTTGGTGTTTGAGTTGCTGGGTTTCATAAATAAAAAATGGAACTTTAGTAGGTTTTTAGGCTGGATTTCTGTTGGATTATGTTGTTAGAGTCATGTTAAAAGTTTTGTGATTAATGGGTTTTGAGTTAGGGTGCTTTGGGATGGTTTTTGGATGGGGTTAGGATGCTAGAAATGGTGGATTTTTTGGGCATGAAGGGCCATGGCTCTGTTATAGAGCGCTGCAGCCCTACGAAGCAAGAGAGCCAGGGAGGCTCGGCCAAGGGAGAGCGCCGCGATGCCCTTGGGCAGGGCTGCAGCACGTGTCTGCTTGCTGGGGGCCTTGGGTTCTGCTTTAGGGGTGGGCCGTGGCTAGGTTTCAAGGGCCGTAGTCCTTAGGTACATTCTTGAACATTTAAGTATTTTAAGCGCGGGAATCTAGCCTAGGGTGCTCGGGATCGATTTCAACACCGTGCTTGGTGGAATTCGATGTCCCGGAAGCTAGTACTGTACCCGGAAACCTTTATTTTAATATTAATGTAATCCAATACCTTGGTTGTGATTAGGTGTTAAATCTAGGGCTTGGGAAACAAATCGTGCTCGAGGAACGTCGCTCATAATCAGTGAACGTAGAAATTAAAGGTAAGAAAATTGCACTCGGTTGTATATTTGTAATGGGACTAGGGGTTCCCTAATATGTATACTTCAAAGTATGGTATTATGCCATGTAAATGGTGAACCAACGGCCTAAGAGTGCCAAGGGTTACACTAGCGCACAGGGTGCGGCTTGGCCACTGGTAGCCGAGGATAGCTTATTATGCACTGAGCTCGGTTTAAGCGGGCTGGGGTCAGTGGGGTAAACAGAGGGTGCGACCTAAGTTATCGGCCCTGAGTATTATGTGACCTAATTGTTATTTGTGATTAGTTGCGTCATTGGTTCTAAATAGGTGCTGAGTGGTTAATGTGGAATATTAAGTGTTTGATCATGCTTAAATAATTTATTGTCTATTATTTTTGGTTGTGGTGCATATTATGTTTTCTTGCTGGGCCTTGACTCACGGGTGCTACGTGGTGCAGGTAAAGGCAAGGGCAAACTTGATTAGCCCTAAATTGGAGAACTCTGTGAGCAGAATGTACATGACCAGCTGATCGGCTGCCACGGTTGAGAGGATAACAGGAACAAAAGTTCTATAAATATCTGTTTTGCCTTAGAGTGGCTGTCGGTAGTCTGTATTTTGGAAATTTTGTAAACCAACTTTTAAACACTGTTTTTTTTTTTGGGATTTCACATGTATATCTGTTTGAATATATGAAATGTATCTTTTGAGACCAAAATCATTTTAACCCTAGCACGTTTATGGTTTAGTGACACGTTTTGAGTAAATGACTTGATTAGCAAGTCCTGCACCTCTATAAATACACAGTGTAGCGGTCCTGGCTATCCAGGGCGTTACATTCTTGCTCGCCACGGCCTGAAGCTCTCTGGCATGCTGATGTGTTGACTTTCAACTCCGAACGAGCGGAACTGCTACACCCCGAGTGATGGCAAACCTGACAGCAAGATTAAGCTCGCGGCCTAGAGTCACGAGCATATGAAGGCAGGGGCCCTACTGCCCCTGAAATCCTTTTTTTAGGATTTTCAGGATTTTGTTGGGCTCGCCCCATTCCAACTCCAGTCCCTGCACCATGAGCTAAAGTGGGTAGGACCCTCACCACAAGAAATTCTGTAACTCTTTTATATGAAAAGCAACCCCTCCCAAGCTCGGGGAAGGGATGGCTTCTACTACTTGTCGAGCTATCTGAAGAAGAAGAAGATCTTCGAGGATATGCCAAACCATCCTCCAAACTTCAAGCTGACCTTCTTCTAGACGAATGGCCTCGCTCCCTCCAAATACTACTCATTCCAGCGCATCCGTAAGTATTCATACTTATTCCTTTCTTGTTCATTTAATGGCTGGGCTCGAAATAATAACACGTATCCATTTCTTCAACCAACTATCAATGTCCCACCCCTACAAAGTCAATGGTGGAGCACAAGACAACTCTGCTTCAACTGTCGTATGGTCGGCGCTCCCTATCCTATCTTCTCAATGTAGATCGGCTTCGAGCCTGCGATCTCACAGAGTAAGATCAGTCGATAAACGACTCTGCATACTGCAAGTACCTTAAGTGGGAGAATGTGCCACTTCCCACTAAGGAGCTCTCCCCCGAGACGGAGGTCGTCGAGCTCACGGGCTCGTCCCTCTGTGGCTCGCTGTCACGACAGGCCCACCACGGGAAATGAAGCCCAAGACGAGGCCTCGAGCTTAGGTGGTGGAGGTAAAGTTATACTTAGCTCTGCCATGTGGTCTCCTTCCTTGCTTAAGCACAAACACGACACTCTGATCCTATTCTCGGATACTAGGGACTTCCATGCTTGGTCTTAGGTAGATGAGAGGGTTCATAGGTTTGATAGCTGGTTAGGAAAATTCCAAACTATGTATTGTTTAAACGAAGTTTGGGATGGGGTCGCTGTTCCATATGGCACCAATGTCTATAGAGACCTTTCGAGGCTATCCCACACATATAGGGAAGGGACTCCCCCAGCATCCTTTGAAGATAGGGGGATTACTTGGTTGCCGAGCACAAGCTTAGGGGAGAGTACCAGTTTGGTTTCTTTTGACTTTTTCCTTGTTTCTTTTTGACGTTTAGGCTCGATTTCTAATGTGCAAATTGTGTATGTGCAGGTGACATGGAGTTTGATTTAGATAATGTGCTCAACCACCGCTCGGGAGCTAAGCAAAGAAAACGCTCGAGGGCATCACAGAGACCAGGGTGCCCCTCCAAAATTTTGAAAAATTATGAGGCAACACCTCCTGTCTTGGACACTTATGGCCCGAGCCTACATGTTGATCCAAACCCTGAGGTCAAAGTATCCATCGAGATCTCACTTCCCCCGCCTCCTCCTGCAATCCAAACTTCTCAACAGACTGCTCCGACTCCAAAGAAGTAGGATCCCGCATGAGAATGCTTGTTGTCGGTTTTGACCTACGCCCCTGAGTATGTGATCGACAACGCTGTGGGAACACACATAGCCCGTCTTGGCTTGAATGTATTATCCCAAGTTGGCCAAAGTTTCAACAACCTTGGCACCCATCCATGGAAATTCCTCACCACCTGCCGAGACAACAACACCCTTTATGACAAGGGCAGCGAGTTCTTCACCTCGGTAAATCCTTTTATTCTGTAGCATTGCTTATACGAACTTATCCTGTATGTTTAATAACCCATTTTTGTTTATGTTTACAGGCTTTCGCTGTGTTTGGTCAACTTAATTTTAAGTTCAACAACAGTATTTACTTGAGCCGGGCCTATGCTCAAGAGGCGAAGAATCTCCAATTAAAGCTCGCTGATGAGCTCAACGCTGTGAAGTCGACGATGTTTGAGCTCGAGTCAAAATTGGAGGCTAAGAATTCTAAAATCAAGGAGAGAGACTCCAGAATCAAGGAACTTGAAGAGTTTAATGACAAGCTCAAGGAGGAAAAGAAGGACACCTTTGATATAATTGAGGGTGAGAAGGCTTTCCTCCTTGAGGAGTTTAAGCAGAAAAATGATCATGCTGTTGATATGGCCATGTACCGAATCTGGGCCAACAACACTGATCTTGACACTAGCTTTCTGGACAACCTTGAAGATCAATTCCTTCATAGGTGGCAATCTCGGCTTGACGAGGAGGATGCCAGGGACAAAGCAGAGGAGCCAACGGAGAAGTCTGGTGCTGTTGATGAGGATGTGCTTGCTTTATAAAAGCGAGGTCATGGGCTGCGTCCCATATTAAGATTTTTGTAATACTTCCCCTTCTTTTTTGTATATGTGCCCTTGGGGCAAAGACAATGCATAACTCGTTTTAGGGCTATTTTATTATTATTTACTGTAATTTTAATTTTAATTTTTATGCATTTGATTTTCTTGCTCGAAAACCTTTATGCATTTGATTTTACATTTAGCTTTTGCTTTACATTTCTGAGTCGAAATATTTCAAGCATGTTATACTAAAGGCTTGCTTTTTATGTTTTTTATTTGTACAAACACATTTGTTGGATTTAAGCTCGAGTTTCAATGCATTCATGCACATTGTACTCGATATATCCATGTTCAACCTCGTTATTGTCAAGGTCAGAATTTACTTTTACCATGCACTCAAATGTACTTATATGGCATGCAATCTTAGTAGTTTAGTTCTATTTTTCTCCTCTAGTCACTTTTCTCATCCTTGAGTAGCTCCTCAAGGTTGTGAGGTCAAAACTAATTTTTGCAAAATTTTCCAGCCTTAGACTCGACTTAATTCGAAGTAGGAATTTTTAGATTCCAATTTTCTGTCGTTTAGTTTTAGCTGGTTTGTTTCAAACTTATTTAGCTCCTGTCTGGTTAGTAAACCATACACTTATAATTTTTATAGTCTAGTTATGACTAGACTATCTTAGTTCGCGAATCTGGTTATATCCAGACAACTTTAGCTAGCGTGTTTGGTTATTACTCCATACATTTACTTTTAATGCCGGGTTAAGTCCAGGCATTTTTGGCTCGCGTATAAACTTATATCTTCTATGTCGGGTTAATGATCTAGACATTTTTAATTGTTTACGTGTATACTTATAACTTTTCATGTCGGGTTGATGATCCAGACATTTTTACTCTATGTTATTTATTTTTTCAAACTTATGGTATGATTGTATACCACTGATGCCCCCTTAATATCCTGTGAGTGTGACCATAGGTTATTGAATTAAGAGAGTTTGCAAAAAATACAACATAAAATAAAGAAAATAACTTATTGCGCAAAGTTTAAAATTTTATTAACAAAATGTCTGAAAATTCAAGAAGCTTGGATACAACAAAAACACCCTTACTACATTATTGATAATAAGGTCGTAGATGTTCACCGTTCCAAGCTCGCAACACTAACTCTCCATTTAGTCTCGACAATTTATATACCCCAGACCGAATGATAGACTTGATCTGGTAAGGTCCTTCCTAGTTAGGTTTGAGTACTCCAGCAGATGGGTCTCGTGTAGCCAGAAACATACGTCGTAAGTCTAGGTCTCCCAATTCGAACTTCCTATCTCAAACCTTCTTATTGAAATATCAGGTAGCTCGTTGCTGGTATGTAACATTTTTAAATTGAGCTTCATCTCGTCTTTCTTCAATGAGGGCTAGATTTTCTTCGAGCTGGGATTGGTTCGAGGCCTGATTGTACGCATGGCTCCGTATTGTAGGTATTTCGACTTCAATAGGCAACATGGACTCACACCCATATGCTAGGGAGAAGGGAGTATGTGCTGTTGAAGTTCGAGCTGTGGTTCGGTAAGCCCACAGAACCTGAGGTAACTCCTCGGGCCACCTCCTCTTAGCCTCTTAAAATCTTTTCTTTATATAGCTTTTTAGGGTTTTGTTGACTGCTTCGACCTGGCCATTTGATTGGGGATGGGCGACGGAGGAGAAACTTTTTATTATCCCATTCTTCTCACAAAATGGGTAAACATGTCACTGTCGAATTGGGTACCATAGTCTGACACTGTCTTCCTTGGCATCCCATATCGGCAGATGATATTCTTTACCACAAAGTCTAAATTTTTTTTCGAGGTAATTGTGGCCAGGGGTTCGGCCTCGGTCCACTTTTTGAATATAATCGACCGCGGCCACAACGTACTTTACTCCACATTTTCCTGTTAGTAGAGAGCCTATAAGGTCAATTTCCCACACTGCAAATGGCCATGGGGAGGTTAACATGGTGAGCTTAGTAGGTGGAGCTCGCAGAATTGAGGCAAATCGCTGGAACTTATCACATCTTTTGATATATTCAAACGCATCTGCCTTGACCGTGGGCCATAAATACCCTTGCCTTATCACCTTTTTGGATAGACTACGCCCCCTGGTGCGATCTCCACAAAATCCTTCATGAATTTCTTCCAGAATTTTCTTTGCCTTTGGTGGAGTTACACATCAAAGTAGTGGCATAGAATACCCTCTTTGATACAACCTTTCTTCCACAATAGTGTACCTTGGGATCTAATACATTAGTTTTTGAGCCTCGTTCTGTTCTGCTGGGAGAATTCCTTTTTCGAGGTAATCGGATATTGGGGTCATCCAGGTAGGTTGAGAATCGATCATCCATACATCTTCTTCGTTAGGCTCATTGATACTGGGGGTCGATAGAAATTCTACGGGACCACGTTTAATGTATCAGCCTCACTGGTGGTAGCGAGCCTGGCCAATGCGTCTGCATTCGAACTTTGCTCTCGGGGAACTTGTATTATAGCGCAGAATTCGAACTATCTGTGCGTATCTTTGGCTTTCTCTAGGTATGCAGCCATTTTTATGCCACGAGCCTGATATTCCCCCAAAACTTGGTTGACCACCAGTTGTGAGTCACTATAGCAGTGTATAGCCTTAGCTTTGAGCTCCTTGGATATTCGAAGTCCTGCTGGGAATGCTTCGTATTCAGCCTCATTATTCGATGCCTCGAAGTCGAACCTCAAGGCTAAGAGGAATCAATTTCCTGCTGGGGTGATCAGTATAATGCTCGACCCCGATCCATGTTCGTTGGAGGATCTGTTGACGTAAAGTTTCCACAGCTCGCGGGCTGGGGTTACAACTTCATCATTAGATACTCCACTACACTCGACAATGAAATCCACTAGGGCCTGTCCCTTGATGGTCGTTCTCGGGTGGTAAGTGATCTCAAATTGTCCAAGTTCGACAACCCACTTTAACAATCTTCCAGAAGTTTCTGGTTTAGATAAAAATTATCGTAGTGGTTGGTCAGTTAGCACATGAATAGGGTGTGCTTGGAAATAAGGTTGGAGCTTTCGAGATGAGTGGATCAGGTTGAGAGCAGTTTTTCCATCAACGAGTACCTCGAATCTGCCCCCAGTAACCTTTTACTGACATAGTACACTGGTTTTTGTACCTTCTTTTCCTCTCAGACGAGCACGACACTAATGGCGTGCTCGGTTGTAGCGAGGCATAAATACAAGACTTCTCATATGATAGGTTTCGACAAGATTGGTGGTTTAGCGAGGTCCTTTTTTAGGTTTTGGAATGCAAGCTCGTACTCCTTTGACCACTCGAATTTTGTGTCTCCTTTCAAAATGTTGAAAAATGGAAGACAACGGTCTGTAGATTTTGAAATAAATCTACTTAGTGTTGCCATCCGTACAGGTAAGCTCTGGACATCCTTATGCTTTCGAGGTGAGGGCATATCAATCAATGTCTTGATCTTTTCTGGATTAACCTCTATTCCTCGTGCATTTACCTTAAATCCTAGAAATTTTCCTGAAGACACTCTGAAAGAGCACTTTTGTGGGTTAAGTTTCATGTTATACTGTCGAAGTATAGTAAAGCATTCAGCGAGATCATCCACATGGTTATTGTTATGTTTGGACTTGACAAGCATATCTTCAACATAAACATCCATGTTATTTCCTATCTACTCGGAAAACATCCTATTCACCAGCCTTTGGTATGTGGCTCCAACCTTTTTGAGCCCAAAAGGCATGACATTGTAGTAGTATAACCTTATCGATTACACAGCTCGTATGTTCCTGGTCTGGTGCGTGCATGGCAATCTGATTATAGTTATATTATTTTATAATATAATGTAATATTATATTATTTTATAATATAATGTTTTAGATTAAATAAATGTGACAAAGTGTGTCACATATTGTAACATATAATAGAGAGTTAAAATATTTAGATATATGAGATATATCCAAAATATGTAACATATTTGGTGTTATAAATTTGTAACTTATAAATATTACCCTTTATTGTGTAAATTTGTTGTTACACAATATTGAGATGAATTTCATAAAGCCATATGAGATATGACTGTTAGAGATATGATTTAAACCTCAATAATGTGTTTTGGGAGTTACAAAATCATTTGGGAGGGTTTGGAACCGTTTGGAAAAACAACACATTTTTTGTGCTGAAATTGGTCGGTGGCCGTGGCCACCAACATTCAGTGGCCGCGGCCTGTGGGTCAGAGACCAGTGGCCGCGCCACAGGCCAAAACTGACCAATTTTTCAATCTTTGTTGAACGGCTCAAAAAACCCAAATAACTCCCAAATCTCATTTTTTAATTCCATATTAATCCAATTAAACATTGGTAACAGCCATGGGGGTTGGTGGAATTTGAAATTCAAAGGGTATCTCTAAACTCTATAAATAGGAGCCTATAGCTCACTTGAAAGACACAACATTTCTATCCATTAGAGCACTTGGCTAGAAACACCTTGAGGCTTGATAATTCCATAAAGCTTTTCCAATATCTGAGAAAGATCCCTTAGTGCTTGAGTTAGGGGGAAATAAACTTTTGGATAACGGTTTTAAACATTGTTCAAGTTGGTGATCCCCAACCCTCTTCACTTAGGTTGTGTAAGTGAGAGTTTCTTGTTTTTCTGTTCTTCTTTATATTGTATTGTTTTCTTTATATTCTCTTGTTCCTATTACTTGTATTTCTTGTTCAAGAGTTGTAATCTTCTCTTTTATTTTTTTTTCAAACACTTTAATTTATTTGTAACCTTTTGCTTAGAGTTGTATTTTACTATTCTCTTTTTCTTCTTCATCTTCTTCATTTCCATTGCTTTATTTGTATTTTCAGTTATAGAGTTGTAACACTTTATTTAATCAATCCTTGTCTATTGTAATATTTTGCATAGAGTTGTAACATATTATTATTAATTTCCATTGAGGCAAAACAATTTTTCCTAACATTCAAAAGCTTACCCCTTTTTTGTTTCAATGGAAGAGGAGACAATCAAGATCATGAACCAAGACCTAGTGAGATTGGATAGGTTTGATGGATCTAATTTTACTAGGTGGCAAGACAAGGTGAGGTTTCTTTTAACCACTCTTAAAATTGCCTACATCCTTGAGTCATCCTTGGCACCTCTAGCCGAGCCATCCGATAAAGACACTCCCGAGGAGGTGGAGAAGAGAAGGAAGAGGGAGGAGGACAACCTCCTTTGTAGGGGTCATATCCTTAACGCCCTATCCAATAGGCTTTATGACCTCTACACCGAGACCAAATCGGCCAAGGAGATATGGGATGCACTTGAGAAAAAGTTTAAGGTGGAAGAGGAAGGTACCAAAAAGTTTTTGATATCTCAATACTTCGATTTCAAATTTTCGGTGATAAACCTATTCTTCCTCAAATTCATGAATTGCAAATTATTGTTAATAAATTGAAAGTGTTAAAGATTGAGCTTCCCGAGGCCTTTCAAGTTGGTGCTATAGTGTTTTAATTACCACCAACTTGGAAGAGCTATAGGAAAAGAATCCTTCATAAAAAATGAGGATTATTCTTTGGAGGAGATCCAAAAGCATATTCGAATCTAAGAGGAATCGATATGTAGAGATAAACTTGTGGAGGGGTCTAATGGAGAGAGTTCCAAAGAAAATGCGGTGTCACAACCAAAACATCCCAAAAACAAAGGGAAAAAGGGTAATGAGAAACCTTTGGGTCCAAAAATCAACCCAAACAAGTTTAAGGGAGAGAAAGGTCCTTGCTTTGTGTGTGGGAAAAAGGGTCCCTATGCTAGAGAGTGTAGGCATAGAAAAAATAGTTGCTACCCTTAGTGGTGAAAGGGTGGTGGTATGATACATGTGCCACCGTCCATGTCACCTATGACAAATCATTGTTCAAGACCTTTGAAGAGTCAAAGGGCAACCATGAGATACAAATGGGCAATGAGGGCAAATCCAATGTACTTGGCAAAGGTACTATTGATGTCTACTTCACCTCCGGCAAGAAAGTTACATTAGTGAATGTACTTTATGTTCCCGAAATGAGTAGAAACTTGGTAAGTGGTGATTTGCTTGGCAAGCCCGGCATTAAAGCTGTTTTTGAGTCCGGTAAACTTATACTAACCAAATCAAATGTATTTTTGGGAAAGGGGTACTCTTGTGAGGGTATGGTTAAATTGTGCACCAATGATGTAACTTTCAATGTTTTCAATAAAAATGCTAATTCCGCCTATATTGTTGAGTATGATTCTTTATTTTTGTGGCATCTTAGACTATCACATATAGGTTTTTCTACCATGAAAAGAGTAGTAAAATGTGGTATGATTGCATGCAATATTAAAAACTATGGTAAATGTGTTAAGGCAAAAATGATTAAGAAACCATTTCCTAGTGTAGAAAGATCATCTAATTTACTAGATTTAATCCATAGTGATCTTTGTGAATTAAATGGTGTTTTAACTAGATGTGGTAAAAGGTATTTTCTTACTTTTTTAGATGATTTTAGTAGATATACCTATGTGTTTCTTTTAAAGCATAAAGATGAAACTTTTGATGCTTTTAAATTGTATAAATTAGAAGTTGAAAATCAACTAAATAAAAAGATTAAGGTGCTAAGAAGTGATAGAGGAGGAGAGTACTTCTCTAATGAATTCAATACATTTTGTGAAGAAAATGATATAATTCATGAGTGCACTGCACCTTATACACCACAACACAATGGTGTTGCCGAAAGGAAAAATAGGACTTATCTAGAGATGATAAATTCTATGTTGGTGTTTTCTAAGTTGAACTTCAACTAATGGGGTGAAGCGCTTTTAACCACTTGTCACATTCTTAATCGAATACTGGTGAAGAAAAATGAGATATCTCCATATGAGTTATGGAAAGGAAGAAAACCCAACATAGGGTACTTCAAAGTGTGGGGGTGTTTTGCATATTGCAAGAAAAAGGAACCTAATAGAACAAAGTTAGGTTCAAGAGCCATAAAGTGTGATTTTGTTGGTTATGCTAACAATAGTAAATCTTATAGGCTATTAGACTTAGAGTCTAATATTATGATTGAATCTAGAGAAGTTGAATTCTTTGAGAATATGTTATGTGACAACAATTCTCAACCTTCAACATCTCTAAAGGAGAATTTGGTATATGAGAACAATTCTCAAGCTTCTACATCCGAAATTGATTCTCAAGAGGAGAATTCTCAAAAGGATGTAAAGCAACCCTTTGAACCTAGAAGAAGTCAAAGGCTTAAAAATCATAAAAGTCTAGTATTGGGTGAGATAGATTCTCAACGAATTTCATTCTACATGGTAGAAGGAAATAGAGAGGAAGTCATTAGGAAAATTCCTATTGTACTTCTCGTTGAGGATGATCCTAAGACTTATAGAGAAGCTATGCAATCGAGAGATAGTGCAATTTGGAAAGAAGCCATCAATGATGAGATGGATTCCATTCTTTCCAAAAACACTTGGGAATTGGTAGACCTCCCACCGGGGTCTAAGCCAATTGGGTGTAAGTGGGTATTTAGGAGAAAATATCACACTGACGGCACTATCCAAACCTTTAAAGCTATATTAGTAGCTAAAGGGTTTAGGCAAAAAGAGGGTATCGATTATTTCGATACCTATGCGCCTGTTGCAAGAAAAACTTCTATAAGAATTTTGTTCGCTTTAGCTTCTATACACAACTTGTATGTTCATCAAATGGATGTCAAAACGGCATTCCTTAATGGTGACCTCAATGAGGAGGTCTATACGGAACAACCCGAAGGGTTTGTCCTACCAAAATATGAACATAAAGTTTGTAGACTTGTAAAATCCTTATATGGATTGAAACAAGCTCCTAAGCAATGGCATGAGAAATTTGATCAAGCCATCATGTCTAATGGGTTTAGACATAACAATGGAGACAAGTGTTTGTATTCCAAAACTTGTAAGTGATATGTGATCATTGTTTGCTTATATGTGGATGACATGCTTATTCTAAGTAATAGCATGAAAGGGATAGAAGAAACGAAGAGGTTTCTATCATCAACCTTCAAGATGAAAGATCTTGGAGAAGTTAATACCATACTCGGTATCAAAGTAAAGAAACATAGTGGGGGGTTTTGCATTAGGGCAAGCCCATTATGTTGAGAAAGTATTGAACAAATTTAACCATCTCAAGGTTAAAGATGCCAATACTCCATTCGATCATAGTGTAAAACTAGAGAAAAATGAAGGAAGAGCGGTGGCTCAATTGGAGTACGCTAGTGCTATAGGGAGTTTAATGTACGCTGCCCAGTGTACTAGACCTGATATAGCATTTGTGGTAAGTAAACTTACTAGGTTTACAAGTAATCCAAGTGTGGATCACTGGAAGGAAATTGGAAGAGTCCTAGGTTATCTCAAGAAAACCAAAGGACTAAGCCTTCACTACTCCAAATTTCCTTCGATATTAGAAGGATATACAGATGCAAGTTGGATATCCAATCTTGGGGACAACTTTTCCACAACTGGTTGGGTATTTACACTTAGTGGAGGTGCAATTTCTTGGGGTTCCAAGAAACAAACCTGTATATCTCATTCCACTATGGAAGCAGAGTTCATAGCTCTAGCTGCTACCGGCAAAGAGGCCGAATGGTTAAGGGATCTGTTGATAGAGATTCCCCTAATCAAAGATAATGTATCTACTATATCGATACATTGTGATAGCCAAGCGACATTGGCTAGAGCATACAGCGGAGTGTATAATGGGAAGTCTAGACACATTAGTCTAAGTCATGGATATGTAAGAGAATTGATTCAAAGAGGAGTCATCTCAATATTCTATGTGAGAACAAGTGAAAATCTGGCGGATCCTTTCACTAAGCCACTAACGAGGGATTTAGTGGCTGCATCATCTCGAGGGATGAGATTTAAACTTCCTAAAGAGATTCACGATTGATGGTAACCTATCTTAACACTAGTTATTCAACTAGTGTTAGGTGTAATAGGTAACAACAAGTCAATCAAGTGAATATTAGTTGTACTAAAAACAAGTCCCATCTGAGATATTGAGTACTTCTGTGTTACCAAGTGGAGGGTTAAAACCGAAAGGTTTTTTAAAAGAATTCAGTCTTGTAAAGACAAGTATTTTTGGTAACGAAATACTGTAAGAATTCTACCTATATGGACCTAGGGGTGGTGCCGCCTTTCATGAGAATTGGGAGTATTCTTAAGAACGTCCATGAATGGAAAGTGCACATGGCCATTAATGGTGCAAAGCGAGACATAGAGCTCTCAAGTGAACATCGCAAAGGTGTGTGTGTGTTGTCACCGATTTGTCATCATGAAAAGATGGTTCAATGCCTAGTGCAACCTAATTTTTGACAAATTTTGTGATAATTACACTATAGTAAAGTTCAAGTTGAAAAACACTTTGCTTTATGCACTAATGCAATGACTCCTATAAGAGAGAGTTCTTATTTAATCAAGTGGGGGAAATGTTATATTTCAAAATATAATGATTGATTAAATAAGTGTTACAATAGATAACTATTTAATCTAGTGGGGGAATGTTATATTATTTTATAATATAATGTTTTAGATTAAATAAATGTGACAAAGCGTGTCACATATTGTAACATATAATAGAGAGTTACAATATTTAGATATATGAGATATATCCAAAAAATGTAACATATTTGGTGTTACAAATTTGTAACTTCCAAATATTACCCTTTATTGTGTAAATTTGTTTTTACACAATATTGAGATGAATTTCATAAAGCCATATGTGATATGGCTGTTAGAGGTATGATTTTAACCCTAATAATGTGTTTTGGGAGTTACAAAATCATTTGGGAGGGTTTGGAACCGTTTGGAAAAACAACACATTTTTTGTGCTGAAATTGGTCGGTGGCCGCGGCCACCAACATTCAGTGGCCGCGGCCTGTGGGTCAGAGACCAGTGGCCGCGACCACATGCCAAAACTGACCAATTTTTCAATCTTTGTTGAACGGCTCAAAAAACCCAAATAACTCCCAAATCTCATTTTTTAATTCCATATTAATCCAATTAAACATTGTTAACAGCCATGGGGGTTGGTGGAATTTGAAATTCAAAGGGTATCTCTAAACTCTATAAATAGGAGCCTATAGCTCACTTGAAAGACACAACATTTCTATCCATTAGAGCACTTGGCTAGAAACACCTTGAGGCTTGATAAATCCAGAAAGCTTTTCCAATATCTGAGAAAGATCCCTTAGTGCTTGAGTTAGGGGGAAATAAGATTTTGGACAAAGATTTTAAACATTGTTCAAGTTGGTGATCCCCAACCCTCTTCACTTAGGTTGTGTAAATGAGAGTTTCTTGCTTTTCTGTTCTTCTTTATATTGTATTGTTTTCTTCTTATTCTCTTGTTCGTATTACTTGTATTTCTTATTCAAGAGTTGTAATATTCTCTTTTCTTTTGTTTCAAACACTTTAATTTATTTGTAACCTTTTGCTTAGAGTTGTATTTTACGATATTGCCCCTAGCCCAACTAGGGCGGGTTTCCCGAGCAGTACGTTGTAGGCCGATGGGAGGTCCACCACAACAAACTCCATCATTTTGGTTACTGAGATTGGATAGTCTCCCAAGGTCATAAGGAGTTCAATGGATCCCATATAGGCAATCCTTTCTCCTGAAAAACCGTACAATGTTGTTGCACATGCTTTTAGATCACGAAGCGCGAGTACCATCTTTTCTAGAGTGGCTTTATAAAGGATATTCATCGAACTCGCGTTATCAATCAGGACTTGGCGTACCCTCTAGTTCATGAGTTGGAGAGTTATAACCAAGGGGCCGTTATGGGGAAACTGGATGTGTGATGCGTCCTCTTAAATTAATGTTATGGGTTGAGTCTCAACCCTCTGATGTTTTAGAGCTCACAGTTCGGGTTCGTAGGGAGAACCGTTTCCAGTCTTGAGCTTATCTCTTTTGAGCATTCCTGCCCGATCCTGTAATATGAGGTCCCCCGAGATGGTTATTACATCCTCTCCACCAATCGAAGGGGGTCGCTTGTCCTCCCGAGCTCGGGAGTTATTGTTTTGGGAAAGTTGTGCAGCTGCTGCCCTTTGGATTGTCGAAGCTTGATTGGTATTTTGTTTCCTGACGTATTGTCTGAAATATCCCTTCGAGATCAAGCCTTCAATCTCATCTTTCAGTTGTCGACATTCATTGGTTGTGTGTCCGATATCTCTATGGAATCTACAGTATTTATTTGAATCTCTTTTTGCCTTTTGGTTCCTCATGGGGTCAGGTCGTCGGAACAGGACCTGGTTCTCATTAGCTAGGTAGATATTCTCTCGAGTCTCATTGAGCTCTGTATACACTGTGTATACAGAGAAATATTTATCCCCTTTCTTTTTCTTTCCTCCTTTAGCCTCGGGGTTATTCCCTTTGTTCTTCTTCCTTTTAGAAGGGTTATCCCCAGAAGGTTTCGAAGTTGAGGGGGCCGCCGAGGTCGGGGCAGAGTTTATGTTCGTTGTTGTAGTTATGGGCTGAGAGGCCATGTTCAGTGCTGACCTCGCCTCTTCTACATTGACAAACCTCTGGGCCCTCTGATTGAACTTGGTTAGCAACATGATAGGTTTCCTTTGTAAGTCTTCCCAAAGGGGACTTCCTGGTTGTATACCCACTCTAAAACCATCAGGTGACCGCTATCATCAACATCTCGAGCTCGGTCCCCTTCTAGGTTAAACCTCGCGAGTTAACTCTTCAATGACTCATTTTGGTGTTGTTGGACATTTGTTAAGGCTGAGGCCTCGGGCCTGATGCCAATCATAGTCTTAAATTGTTTCTTAAAGTATTTAGATAATTGATCCCAGGATGAGATCGAATGCCTTTTAAACTTCTCAAACCAGTTTTTTGATGGTCCTGTAAGTGTGGCAGGGAACAACATACATTTGAGCTCGTACCCAACATTGCTGGCTCACATGATGGTGTTGAAGGTACTCAGATGACTACACAGGTCTGAGTTTCCGTCAAATGGTGGGACATGAGGTATCCTAAACCCCTGAGGGAACAGAGTGCTAGAGATATGTAGGGCAAAAGGCTCGAGCTCTTCATCAGACTCTTCAGCCTTGTCCCTATTAAGCTTGTTCTGCAAGAGCCTTAATGCTCTTTCCAACTGGTCAATCTTTTCTTGGACTAAATCTACTGGAGGTCGAGCCTGGACTTCAGGGGGCTGGTTATCGTTAATAAAAACTCCAACTCCTTGTCTCGGTACAGGGTTATACACTGATTGTTTGTGGCCATTCAGGTGGTCGCGCAGATCAGGGATCAGGGGATTACTCGACCCTGATTATGGTTTATATGATCCCACAGATCAGGGTGATCCCTCAATTCCTTGTATGCCTTGGTTCAGTGTTATAAATGCTCAAGGAATGAGTGTAGTTCGAGCTTTCACTTACGTAACTCGTAGCTCTTTCTGGATGCGTCTCTCGATGATTATGAGGTGGGTCTTCTGTTGGCCTCCTTGTCCCAGCAGTTTGTGATCTTTACATTTGGCTTTCCGAAGGTTGATGAGCCCTGCGATCTCGGGTAGCCTCTCTTTCGTTCCCCTGTCTAGGTCTAGCCTGTCGGTTTCCATCTTGACTATCGCTGCGAGATGGCCTTTGATGTGCAGTTCCCGGGACCTGTTGGATTGGCGAGGGGTGCCTTATTGGTGATGCTGGATGTCTTATGGGTGACAGAGGTTGTCTCCCATTGTCGGACCTGGATGGTCCAGAGTTTTCCCGATCAGGCTCCGGGTTGTTTCACCCAGCATCAGGGTTCGGGTTCCAAGCCGTCGTGGGGGTTCGGTTATTACCCATTCCTGCTGGTACTTCTGCGGTCAGGTTGGCAGTAGGCTCAGCTTGGTTACTCCTCCGGGGCCTTGGCTAAGTTTCCTGAGACACCGGCGGTGGCACTTGCTCCGCCCTCCTGGCGGTCGTGCTCCCACGGGGATGTCCCCTAGGCCTCCGGGGAAGTGCCTGGGCATTAGCAGCATGTCTGGCTAATTCTTTATTGCATTTTTTTGCCTCTGCCAACTGTTGGCACAATTGGCGATTTTCAAGTTCCACAATTGGAACATATCTTTCAGGATTGTAATACATATCCTCATCAGGCCTGGGGGCATACGACCCCCAAGAGTTGGATGAATCACTCATATCTTTAGGATCTGGGTCCACCATGGGCTGCTTTCCAGGCTGGTGGGGGAAGTCCTCAGTATGAGGAGTCTGATCCTCAGGTTTCTGGGGTAATGGTCGCTCTCCAGTACTGAGGTTACTTGCAGCGACCATTGATGATCCAGGAGGCTTTTTGATTAAACAGGCTCACGTCTAGCTTAATGGCTCTCAATGAAAGCACCAAATTGTTGACACCATTTTTCGTCAACTTAAAAATGAAGAGAAATTGAACAAAAATACCAGAGGAAACAAACAATATAGACACAATTTTTTACGTGGTTCAATACTTAAAATCTGCTTGGTCCACAAGTCTGTGTTATTCACTTGTTGGAATTCTCTCCAAACTTTCTGGAAGCAATTTTACAGAGTCTTCCCAATACAAATTTTATCCCCCTCCCAAATGAACTATCCCACTCTATTTATAGAGTGGTTTAGTGAATATCTTCCCACAAATTTCGGGGAGTTATGATACAAATCAATTAAAATAAATACAATTAAATGCATACAGTTACGACGTACACGTATATATCCCATGATATATGGGATTTAACAACATAATATATTTGATCCCTTAAACATAGGGATTTTACAACAATAAACATGTTCACACATAGCTTACGATTTTGGACACTAGACTCACACGCCTTCGAGACTGTTCACCCGTTTAGATCTCGACACCTCAGTTCGGCTATATTCTCAAAGTGATGTTATCGAGATCATCCTCTTCGAGCTCACAATGATAGAGCTCGAACTGTATTGTCTGATGGTAGGAGATTTATACAAGTGTTGAACTATTATCATTGTGGCTTCGAGCCTGACTTATAATCTCGAAACTCCTCTGAGACCACGTAGTTTCCAAGCTCACCAATTCTGATGTTATTGATTTTATTGCTTAGCGAGACTGTCCTTGGCTTTCTCATTAATGTTGATTTACATGACAAATATGCTTATCTCGAGCTTACACCTTACGAGCCTGGATTTCGAGATGAAAATCCCGATTCTCGAAATCTGGGTGTAACATATGTAATGAGAAATTATTATGACTCATTTATTACTTCTTTTTTCTTCTTCAATTTATTACCTTATTTAGATGTCTATATTTAGATGACTTTAAAACTAACAGTGTGAAAAAACAATAAAAAATAAAGTGTTAAATCTATCGGCTTACAAAAATTTTCATTAAACACACACACAAATATATATATATATGAAAATGTTGAATTTATCATTTTTGTATTTTTACAAAGATGATTAGTGACATTATTTTTTAATCAAATTCTAAAATCAGCAATGTTAATTAGTTCTTATTAAGAACAAATTGTTATAATTATTTCACTTCTGAGTGAAATGTTTTTGCTCATAATATAATTTTAACAGCATTATTAATGATAAAATATTTAATATGTAATGTACATTTGCCTAATTTTATTTAATAAGTGTATTAAATATATTTATTAAGTTTTTGTGATTGTTTATAAAAAAAATTAAACCTAAATATTGTTTATATTTAAAAAAATATATATATATATATGATAACATTTTAGATCATAAACTACACTATTTAATATATAAAACATTCATAATATTATTCAAATCACATATTTGTAATTGGAGAAGAAGCATGTTTATTCTTGATATAAGATAAATGTTATTTTAATTTCTTATGTAGTTAAATCTTTTCTTTATAAATATAAATAATAATTTTTTTAATAAAAGTTAAGCTTAGGTATTATATATTATTATAATAATATTTTATAATATTTGAAATTATATTAATATAATTGTTGTTCGTATTTTCTACTAAGGACACGTGGCACCACCAAATGGGCTTTGATAATCCTCAGGGTAGGCCCAAACCTAGCTTGATTCCAATAAATAATGATTGCCCGAAGTATGGCAAGAGCTCGGGCCGGAAGTGATGGCCCGGACCAACACTGTGATCACGAAGGACCCGTATCAACCTGGATAAAGGCCGTTACGGTGTATAGCCCAGCTCAACGAACAGATCCCACCATCTGTGCATCTCAGTTTGTTACACCAAGATATATCTTGGAATCACCACCACGAAAGAATACCTACCTACATAAATGAATCCGAACTCTCTGTCCGGGAAGCGCAAGACAGACACGTCATCTTGTTGACGCCATCCCCGAGAAGTTCGACGGTTGGTCTCAACCAACCTGGAAAAGGGGTGCGCCCAAAAGGTACAATATTCTTAGGGATTGATACTTCCACTACTCTGACACATCCTATCCCTTGAATCCCCATGACGGCTCATGTGCGCCAGTCATTGTCAATGAACAAAGGACAGCGGGAGTGTCCAACTAAACTTGGGTAGGCTCAATGGGCTTTATATTAAACATATCAGAATATCGCTTTATACTTGTCTCAAGCTCTATTAGAGGGTTAATCGTAATTACATTCCTATTGGGATCGAATTAGCTTGGCCCAAAATACATGGCCACCTATAAATAGGGCTCTCAGTTCACTGTAGAAGGGATCCCAAATTTTCATGCATGCAAAAGCGCTGCTGAAGTTGTTACTCAAACCCTCCATTGTTAAAACTCAAAGCTTAATACTATTGACTCGTGGACTAAGGCTCATTAACGCCCCAACCACGTAAAAATCCTGGTCTTAATAGTTTATTTTCTTTCTTGCTAGTTCTAAATCTTAATATATTTATAGTTTCTAAAAAAACCGGTAACCATTTTGGTGCTTAAATTGAGAGCTAGAAGAAAGTTTGAACCACTCTTTGTCATTTACAAAGATTGTGAATACCAGAAACATTGTGTTTGATCCCGCTCAACAACAACGACAACAAAACAATGGAGAACTGCTGCAAGACCCAGAACTGCATCCAGATCGATTGGACCCAACAGTTGAGGACTTACCTTATAACAGGCCCCTACCTGACGACTCTCAGAACTTTGAAGAAGGTGGCGACTATGAAGATGAGTACTATGAAGAAGATGGAGAGGGATATGAAGACCACGAGGCCGAGAATCCCTTAGACCCTGATGTAAATGATGTGGAAGATGAAAAAGAGGATCCAGAAGTGGTTTGATTGCGACAACATGTCTTTGATCAAGAGACAAAGATGGCAGAAAAACATGAGACCACCTGTCAAATGCAAGAGACGCTATTAGCTCTTCAAGCGTTCATTACTGCTTACGGCTTCACTGTTGATCTTGCAATAGTTCCTCCCGCGGGAACCCATCCAGTTGTCCCAGCTCCAGGGGATGGTGCTCCAAAAAACACAACCCCGACTTTTTCTCCGAGACAATCCAATCATCCTGGAGTCAGCCCTTCAAACCCTGTTCAAGATAAAGGGAAAGCCAAAGAGGCTGACCCTATGGAAAATAACAAACCCGTAGAAGAAGCCTCCTATAGTTCTTCTTGCTCCAAAGACCAGGGTGGACCCCAAATGTTTTGCCAGGAAAGAACAGATGAATCACTCGAGCAATCCACAGGGGAAACACTTGCAGGGTAACAGGCCCCGGAACGCTCCAGGGCAGGATGCCCAGGGAAGAAGGGTCTACCCTAGAGCATCCATGAAAAAAGGGTCATGAGGGACACAAGGAAGGAGAGCCAAAATCTACACATCCCACGTGGACTTACGTGACGACCTCAACGCTAGAAAGGAGCAGGTCCGTAAAGAAAAGGTTCGCCCTCAAGAAGGTGACCTAAGAAATGATATAAGCGATAAGAGAAGAGAGAGAGAGAGAGAGATAGAGAGAGAGAGAGAGAGAGAGAGAGAGAGAGAGTTCCCATCGATGATGGAATGGCCAGATAGTTCATGGAGCAGCAGGTTGATCTTAAGAAGGTAAGGAACCGCCTTGTCCAAAAACAAGAGGGTGGGGGTTTTAATTCTGAAGATGAAGAGAATGAGCGCTCTTGAGATCAAACCTTTGATCTACTCCTTTAACTGTTTGCATTCGTCAGTGGTATGTCCCATATCCCTCTGAAATCTGCAGAACTTGTTTGAATCCCTTATGGATTTCTGGTTTCGCACCGTATCAGGTGGCCTGAAAGGGACCTAATTTTCATTCGTGACAAGTATATTTTCTCGAGTATCTGTGAGCTCAGTATACACTATATAAATGGAGAAGTATTTTTTCCTTTCATTTTCGTACCCCCGTCAACCTCTGAGTTACTCCTTTCATTCTTCTTTCTTTTAGAAGGGTTATCTCTTTAGGGTCATGCTGTGGAGGGCGCAGCCGAGGTGGTGGCTGGTGTAACATTTGTTGTTGTAGTTATTACGGGCGGTGGAGTTAGCTTGAGTACTAACCTTGCCTCTTCTACATTGAAAAACCTCTGAGCATGAGTATTGAACTCGGCTATCTACCTCACCAGTTTTCTCTACATGTCGTCCCAAAGGGGACTCCCTGGCAATACTCCAACCCGTACTGACCTGAGATGGCCACTTTCATCGACATCGCGAGCTTGCGCCATTTCTATATTGAGCCTTGCCAGGTAGATTTTTAGTGACTCACCCGGTTGCTGCATGACATTGGTCAATGTGGATGTCTCAGGCTTGATGCTCTTCACAACTTGGAGTTGTTTCTTGAATTCTCTAGAAAATTGTTCCCATGACGAGATCGAATGTCTTCGAAATTTTTCGAACCAATTTTTTGCTGGTCCGGTGAGTGTGGTCGGAAAGAGCATACACCTGAGCTCATACCCGACGTTCCTAACTCGCAATATCGTATTTAATGTACTCATATGGATGCCTGGGTCGGTATTCCCATCCTAGGGTGCTACATGGGGTATTTTGAAACCATGAGGAGATAGAGTATTTGAGATATGGGGGAAAAAGGCTCGAGCTCCTCATTGGAATCATAAGACTTTTCCTTATTTTTCCTCTCTTGAAGGAGCCTAAATGCCTCCTCCAGCTGGTTGATCCACTATTGGACCAAATCCACCAGAGGGGGAGCTTGCACTACTGGTAGCTGATTATTGTTCGTGAGAACTCCAGCCCCTTGTCGCAGCATAGGGTTATATTGATTTCCATATATTGGCTGTAGGGCTTTCTCAGGGTATTTAAGTGTGTTCGCAGGTCTGAGTTTGGCTGATTAGATTGCCCCCGGTTCTGATTTAGGTAATCTCGAAGATCAGGATACTCATTATGATAATTCTTGTAATTTTTAGGCTCGGTGTTATACACAATCACCAACTTGCTATAATCCTGACTTCCGCCAAGGAAGCTGACATTCCTTTCTGGATGTTGCTGGTGTGGGGCTCGATTCCAAGGTGGGTTTTCCATATGTACCCCCATTCCAATCATTCGTGACCTTAACATATGACTCCCAGATGCTGGGGTTGTCTGTGTCTCGGATGAGTCTCTTGTGGGGTCTCACGTTTACCCCTATGCTCGGGTCGAGCCCAATGGCTCCTGTCTCGACTTCCACTTCATGCACTTCGAAAAGGCCTCTGATGTAACGCCCCAACTCTAGGAACGTTACGGTGTGCCTTGTAAACAGTGCTAAACTCGCTAATCGAGTCATTTGGCCAAAAACGTGTAACTAAGTATGATTAGCGGTTTAGGGATTAAACATTTTGGTTAAGATGTAACGTTTCACTAGAACGTTTAATATATACATTGGGATCCCGAAAATATAATTTCAGAGTTTATTACAGAAAATATTTAAAACAGGCCGTTCTAAGCTGCAAAACAGGGTTCAACCCTAGTTCCACTTTAAACCTCGGCCGTGGCGGACGAGCAGTTGCATATGTACACGTCATCACCTAAGCTCTCCAACTCAAGGATGGTCCAGCTTCCTCTTGCCTTTACCTGCACCACATAGCACCCGTGAGCCGAAGCTCAGCAAGAAAACATAATACTTTTCATAAACATTATCATATGATTATCATTATAACCATACTAAGCGTAAAACTTTCAAACCAATGAGTGAACATCACATGATTCAAGAGGGAGAGTGGCTGCTAGGTAAGCAACTAGCCTCCAAGTGCTTATTTCAATCATCGACCCTCAGGGTCGGTCTTGCATTAATGCTCTTTGAGCCATTCAATGCTGATGGTCGATTAGATCTAACCTCCGATGGCTTGCGTGAACCACGCTAAGACCGTTCTGGCTAATAAGTCAGTGCTATGTGACCAGTGTCCAGTATCACTGCCGAACCTGACTCATAAGTCACAGCTTCACAGCTGATATCAACACCTTTGCCAATTCTGACTGATGAGTCAGTGTAACGTGACCAGTGCCCAGTACCACTGCCGAACCTGACTCATAAGTCACAGCTTCACAGTTGATCCTAGCACCTTTTCCAAATCTGACTAATTAGTCAGTATCATGCACAAGTAAGCAATGCTATCAATATGTATCATATGCCAGTTATCCAAGAATAGGGCATTCAGCATGCTTACTAAAAAGTTGCTAGCATAATCATGATCATGCACAAACCCAGAGACTCAAGCTCTGTCCAATCTCATATTCATCATTCATGGCATGCCCTAATCACATGTTTCTCGTGCATCACATGCATCACATTTAATCACCCAGCATGCCTCAACGATAATCATATGCAAATGGGCAAGATCGTCAAGCATTCATTATGCTATCAATGTTTACATTTAAACATCCAACATGCATCAAGAATAGCCATGCATGTCATACTCAATAGCCAACCAACATGCATCATAATAGCCATGCATGTCATGCTCAATAATCAATCAACATGCATCCATAATAGCCATGCATGTCACATATACACAGGGTGCAGTTTTCTTACCTTGGGTTCGAGCGAGAATTAATAAAAGAAACAACCTTTCAGAACGATAAGCTTTTAGTCCTTTAGCGGTCACCTAGTCATAACCAAACATATAGGATACCATTAATAAAAATGACCAACATAAGTTCCCAAACCAATATCTAGTCTCCGGGACATCAATCCACACTTAACCGGGTACTAGGATCTACCCCGAGGCCTATGGCAGGCATCCCCAAGTCAAAAACCCTATTCTGGGCAAATCTGCCCTGATGGGCCGCGGCTCACCATAGCCATGCCGTGGCTCACCCTCAGACAGAGGCAAAATCTTGCCCAGAAGCACACTCAGGTCGCGGCACACCACAGACAGGCCGCGACACATTATGCAAACCAGTAAGCCACCAGCTTGCTTCCCCTGCGTTTCTCCTCGAAACCAAACCTTCAAACCAGTCCCAAACCTCAACCAAACACCCAATTTAACCACTAAACATTATCAACAACTCACCCACATCAAAACCCAAGTAAAACATCAACTAAACTTCCATTAATTCCAACTATTTACCATGAAATCACAAGCTGAAAGTTCAAACCCAAAACAGAGTATACCATGAAACTAATGGCTGGAACTTACCTCAAACACGGTTTTGAATCCCCTTTCATGGCTGAATCAAGTTCCTAAGCTCCCACCTTTGATCTCCTAGCTTAACCCCTCAATTTGGGCTCTCAAAATTCAAAGAGAAATGAAGGAGGAAATGGTACACGGGAAGGAGAGAAGCATGAAGATAAGGATGCTCTGTTTTATTCTGTTTTTAGTCTACCACCTTCTACAGTCAACAGCCACCACGGTCACACATATCCACCCTTAAATGACCAAATTACCCTTGTGTCATCTAAAGCCTCTAAAACCAATTCAAGGGTACAATTGGTACTTTCCACTTATCCCGTTAATCATAATTAACGCTTCCCAATTCCCGCTAATCTCATTATCCTCAAATTCTAATAAATGATATCCCATTACCCTTTAATTCCCGGTAATTCTCTAATAATTAAATTCACCCCGAGACTCACCCCGAGCCTCGAACTTAATCCCGTTATGACTAGACCGAATACTTGCTTTCCCATAATCGTCTCACGTCGAATGGCTCGAACCAATCCACATATAATGTGGTAAAATTATAATTCACCCATATGCATAAAATTACACAATCACGCCCCCAACGACCAAATTACCAAAATGCCCTTGCATTTAAAATATGAGCCCATATGCATGCATTCACCATCATATAATAATATAATTCACATAAACATGCATATAATCATTAAACATCATAATAAATCAATTCTGGCCCTCCCGGCCTCCTAATCAAGGTCCTAAACCTTATTAGGAAATTTGGGGCATTACAACTATCCCCTCCTTACAGAAATTTCGTCCTCGAAATTTATCTGAACAACCCGAAATAAGAATTCCGCACAACCGATTCCAGTTTTCCCAGGCCATTCTCTTGACCTCACTGTTTCTGCAACATACCTTAAATCAAGGTATACTTTGTTCCTCAGGACATTATAACTCAACTCATGAGTTCTTTTAACCCATGTCCACTGCATGAAAATACATAACATAATGTACAACTATCAGAACCAAAACTATGGTCTAACAAAAGATAATCTGACCAGTCTTATCCAGGACTCAAACTTCCATATCAATCTAGGCTCAACTTGCCTTTACTCATTACCCTTTCCATGGTGATTTTGTAGGAAGACACAACTTCCTACCTGGAACTCCATGTTTCTGCTTTTCAGTTTAGTATCACTTTCCATTTAATCTGAGAAGTGAGCATCCCTGCTCCAACCTCTAATAACCTCTATGGTCCCCTGAACCACCTCATGATCCAGATGTAACATCTCCCCCAACTCATTCCAATGTACAGGTGATGAACATGTTCTACCATACCTTATCTCATAAGGTACCCTTTCAACACTAAACAGTTCTCCCTCTGATTATGATCAACCCGAGAACAATGATCTGTACAAAATTCTATCTATATATTCATCGCCTTCTCTCACCCTTCCATAACATGGAAGTAACATTAGAGTCTTCATCTGATAGGATAGACCTTGAGTTCACGAAGGCTCTCTATTCTTCTCACAAGGAGACTCAAATATAGATCAGCTATACTATTCACCTGTCTTCATTGATATAATAAATTCACTTGGACTACCAGTCCACAATGACTTAATACCCATTTCATACCGATCCATCAACCTGGGAACCCCACCGCGAAACTCATCGCGATGCTCACTTTCCCACTATGATAGACCCAAAGGCTGTAATGGCCTTGCTGTTTCCTGATACACTGTCCCGACCTGCTAACAGGTAAGAGATTTACATATGCCTCGATATACGCCTCGGCGTCTCAGGCCATCACTATAAAATTTCCATGTCATGTTCCCCTTTCACGATGCCTGAATGAAATGAATAAAAGAATAGCATGAGATTCACCCAGAATCTCTCAGTTAATCTCAATGTCCATCAGATCCCAAGTCCGATCTCTATACTACCATAAATTCACGTCTGTCATTATACAACCCTTAGCTAATCCAGCTAAAGCTTTCCATTCAATCTTGCCCGTCTGTGGCTCACTTAACCATCTTTCCTTTTATCTTTCTTGAGATAATAATCTCAAACAATAAACTGGCCACCTGGCCCACCAGAAACTCCACCCCAGTTCTGGTCAGATTCTTTAATCAACATGTTGCACAGGTAATCACTTCCCTCTATCACTAGGATGTCATAAGAATCCTCAAACTGATCCTGGTCCATAAAAGACCCAGCACTTTCTCCCCAAGGCACCTGAAATATCTTTACTATCCGTGGACACTCCTGTCCCCAAGGCACTTTTCACTCTTGGCAATTCTCCGCAGAGAAAACACCACTATACCATCGTCCAAGACGATCATAAATCCCATTCAAGGCTACCCTTGAATGCACCATTCATCTGGTTCATAAACACTTAGCATCAACCAAATTCTCAAAATATACTCAGCACTCGCAGTGCTCTAATCTGATACTAGCTCAATCCTTTACATAATTTCCTCACTCTGATCTCTAACTGGTCTTAACCAGATCCTAGATCCACCTTAAAGGGTTCCATCTTACTCAGCAACTAACTCTTTAATTCTTATAACTCCACTGAGCCACTCGAAATAGTGTTTACATCCGATTCCTTCTCTGGCACTAAATCAATCACCATTCCAATCTTCTTTTAATAAAAAGAAGGCCTGACAGACCACTTGGGAACACATTCAGAACTCACAGACTAGTCCAGTCTGCCCTGATCTCACTAACACAATCTAAGTGGTATCCACCACACTGGCTAAGAGTTTCATGCACCTCCCTACACAAACTCCAGCCCTCACATCCGGTATCATAAACATATCGAATTCATGCACAGTGCCAATTGTCACAAGACTTTCTGCTCACAAGCTCAAGAATTACTACACTTTCCTTGCCATTCAAAACTGTTCTTTAATTACTTAACCAATCCAAACCCTGGATCAAACTAAAGCCTGCCATAACCAGCTTTATCAGAATCCCTTATGAGTCCTTGCCATAACTCAGCTTATCTCTTAGGTTGCCAATACCGTATTACTTTTCCCATGACAACATAACCATGTGATCCACATTTACCATCCATATACCCTTCTCCATATACACACTAACAAAAGAATAACATGGCGCCAAAGCCAAAAAACATAATTCATAACTCAGAACTAGAAAACTGACCTGTCATCCCCGAGGAGCTAGTCTCAGTCTCAGACTCTGATTGTCCTGGAACAAACACTCGAGTTGGAATCGAGCTGCCTATCCCCCTTTGTTCATCCTTTACCATGGGGCACCTCTTCACAATATGCCCAACCATGCCACAAGCAAAATATGACCTTGCTCGGCATTCTCCCAGATGATGCCTCTTACACCGAGCGCACTCTGGGTAAGGCTTCCAGCCTTTCTTCTTGCTTGCTCCAATAAGTGGAGGTATCACTATCTGGGCTCCATGCTCTCCAGTACTCTGCTGCCCAACTACTATACTCTCAACAGCAAGAGCCTACTCTACCACCTGAGCATAGGTAGAGACTTCATATACTGGGGCAACTCTAACGCCCTGAGCTATACCAGGATCCAACCCCTGAACAAACCTTTCCTTACGAGCCATATCTGTGGGTACCATGTCTAAGGAAAACTTGGCCAACCCATCAAATTCAGTAGCATACCCGGTCACTGACGCATTACCCTGAACAAGATTCAGATGCTCATTCATCTTGGCAGTCTTAGCTGCGTCACAATAATACTTCTCATTAAACAACTGCCTAAATTTCTTTCCAGTCCATCACAGCTGTATCTCGTGTCTGGGATACTACCTCCCACCATGTCCGGGCATCATCCCGCAGTACACATGTAGCACAGATCACTCTATCATGACCTACTAGTCCCATACTATCAAGAATGGAGCTGATCATGCCCATCCATTGCTCAGCTCTGAATGGATCTAGGCCTCCCTCAAAGATTGGAGGATAAAACTTCAGGAATCTTCCACAGAGAAATTCCCATCTATTCTCAACCCTAGGCTAAGCTGAAACTGATGCCACCCCTGGCATAGCAAAGGAAGAGGTACTCCCCAACAGACTCCGTTGTTGCTTCAAGTACCTGATCTCTTCCTCCTGCCTCTGCAATCTTAATTGCAAATCTGTAAGCGTCTGCTGAACATTCAGAGATGCAGACGAAGAACTAATACCCTGGCTGTAACTCCCAGCCCCTGTATAGCTATCACCAGGCCTCATAATCTGCCTTGAATAAACCTGCTAATTCAATTTGCAGTCAATAACTTGACCCATTAATCATAATAAGCATATCAAGGGCTTTCCCCACGGGATAAATCTTACCACATCACAATCATAATCCACTTGTAGTGCTACAAACATGCCCATGGCATTCATACATTACTCATAATTCCTGCTCTTCCAACGTTCACACCATGCCTCCAACCCCAGCATGCAAATAACACAATCATATATATATTCACAGAGCAGGCAATCATAAGATCACATTCATATATACATATATATTCACGGAGCATATAATCATATAGTCAAGAGCCAGGCTCTATCAGAATTTCATGCTCCCTAATACAATGTGCAGGTAAATCATTCATATTTTATTTAAACAACTATATGCATAGCTACAGAAATATTTACCATTCCTTGAGTGAAGCTATCTTCAGTGATGAGTGTACACGCCCAGCTTGTCTTTAGGAACCATAAACCTAACCTGGCTCTGGTACCAAGTTGTAATGCCCCAACTCCAGGGACCGTTACGGTGTGCCTTGTAAACAGTGTTAAACTCGCTAATCGAGTCATTTGGCCAAAAACGTGTAACTATGTATGATTAGCGGTTTAGGGATTAAACATTTTGGTTAAGATGTAACGTTTCACTAGAACGTTTAATATATACATTGGGATCCCGAAAATATAATTTCAGAGTTTATTACAGAAAATATTTACAACAGGCCGTTCTAAGCGGCAAAACAGGGTTCAACCCTAGTTCCACTTTAAACCTCGGTCGTGGCGGACGAGCAGCTGCATATGTACACGTCATCACCTAAGCTCTCCAACTCAAGGATTGTCCAGCTTCCTCTTGCCTTTACCTGCACCACATAGCACCCGTGAGCCGAAGCTCAGCAAGAAAACATAATAATTTTCATAAACATTATCATAGGATTATCATTATAACCATACTAAGCGTAAAACTTTCAAACCAATGAGTGAACATCACATGATTCAAAAGGGAGAGTGGCTGCTAGGTAAGCCACTAGCCTTCAATTGCTTATTTCAATCATCGACCCTCGAGGTCGGTCTTGCATTAATGCTCTTTGAGCCATTCAATGCTGATGGTCGATTAGATCTAACCTCCGATGGCTTGCGTGAGCCACGCTAAGACCGTTCTGGCTAATAAGTCAGCGCTATGTGACCAGTGTCCAGTATCACTGCCGAACCTGACTCATAAGTCACAGCTTCACAGCTGATACCAACACCTGCCAATTCTGACTGATGAGTCAGTGCAACGTGACCAGTGCCCAGTACCACTGCCGAACCTGACTCATAAGTCACAGCTTCACAGTTGATCCTAGCACCTTTGCCAAATCTGACTAATTAGTCAGTACCATGCACAAGTAAGCAATGCTATCAATATGTATCATGTGCCAGTTATCCAAGAACAGGGCATTCAGCATGCTTACTAAACAATTGCTAGCATAGTCATGATCATGCACAAACCCAGAGACTCAAGCTCTGTCCAATCTCATATTCATCATTCATGGCATGCCCTAATCACATGTTTCTCGTGCATCACATGCATCACATTTAATCACCCAGCATGCCTCAACGATAATCATATGCAAATGGGCAAGATCGTCAAGCATTCATTATGCTATCAATGTTTACATTTAAACATCCAACATGCATCAAGAATAGCCATGCATGTCATACTCAATAGCCAACCAACATGCATCATAATAGCCATGCATGTCATGCTCAATAATCAATCAACATGCGTCCATAATAGCCATGCATGTCACATATACACAGGGTGCAGTTTTCTTACCTTGGGTTCGAGCGAGAATTAATAAAAGAAACGACCTTTGAGAACAATCAGCTTTTAGTCTTTTAGCGGTCACCTAGTCATAACCAAACATATAGGATACCATTAATAAAAATGACCAACATAAGTTCCCAAACCAATATCTAGTCTCAGGGACATCAATCCACACTTAACCGGGTACTAGGATCAACCTCGAGGCCTATGGCAGGCATCCCCAAGTCAAAAACCCTATTCTGGGCAAATCTACCCTGATGGGCCGCGGCTCACCATAGCCATGCCGCGGCTCACCCTCGGACAGAGGCAAAATCTTGCCCAGATGCACACTCAGGCCGCGGCACATTACGCAAACCAGCAAGCCACCAGCTTGCTTCCCCTGCGTTTCTCCTCGAAACCAAACCTTCAAACCAGTCCCAAACCTCAACCAAACACCCAATTTAACCACTAAACATTATCAACAACTCACCCACATCAAAACCCAAGTAAAACATCAACTAAACTTCCATTAATTTCAACTATTTACCATGAAATCACATGCTGAAAGTTCAAACCCAAAACAGAGTATACCATGAAACTAATGGCTGGAACTTACCTCAAACAAGGTTTTGAATCCCCTTTCATGGCTGAATCAAGTTCCTAAGCTCCCACCTTTGATCTCCTAGCTTAACCCCTCAATTTGGGCTCTCAAAATTCAAAGAGAAATGAAGGAGGAAATGGTACACGAGAAGGAGAGAAGCATGAAGATAAGGATGCTCTGTTTTATTCTGTTTTTAGTCTACCACCTTCTACAGTCAACAGTCACCAAGGTCACACATATCCACCCTTAAATGACCAAATTACCCTTGTGTCATCTAAAGCCTCTAAAACCAATTCAAGGGTACAATTGGTACTTTTCGGTTATCCCGTTAATCATAATTAACGATTCCCAATTCCCGCTAATCTCATTATCCTCAAATTCTAATAAATCATATCCCATTACCCTTTAATTCCCGGTAATGCTCTAATAATTAAATTCACCCCGAGACTCACCCCGAGCCTCGAACTTAATCCCGTTATGACTAGACCGAAAACTTGCTTTCCCATAATTGTCTCACATCGAATGGCTCGAACCAATCCACATATAATGTGGTAAAATTATAATTCACCCATATGCATAAAATTACACAATCACGCCCCCAACGACCAAATTACCAAAATGCCCTTACATTTAAAATATGAGCCCATATGCATGCATTCACCATCATATAATAATATAATTCACATAAACATGCATATAATCATTAAACATCATAATAAATCAATTATGGTCCTCCCGGCCTCCTAATCAAGGTCCTAAACCTTATTAGGAAATTTGGGGAATTACATCTGAGGTACTCTGTCTCCTTCTCGGTTCCCACTGGAAATTATCAGGTATACACCCCGTGTCGAAGAGGGATGTCTTATTAGAAAGGGAGGATGCATAATTGCTGAGGGTGGTAGCCTCCCGTTATTTGGCCTGGCAGGCTCTGGGTGTGCTTGGGCAGGCTCTAGGTTATCACTCCGAGCTATCAAGGGCGCTCAGTTATTCTATGTTTCTGTTGGAACACTCCCTGTTGGGTTGTTCCTAATAGGGTTCCAAGAAGTTTCCCAGGTCGATTATTTCCGGCGTTTTCCCTAGGCCTCGGTTGAGCATGCTGGGCTCTTTGTTCGGCCATCCTGGTAGCCGTACTCCCCTAAGGTCATCCCCTGGTTCTTTGGGGTGGTGCTTGAACTTCAGCAGCTCGCCTTGCCATCTCCTCATTTAGCCGTGTAGCCTCGACTAGATGTTCACGCAACCTATGATTTTCTAGCTCCACTATTGGCACGTATCTTTCAAGATTATAGTATAAATCCTCATCAGGCCTAGGATTCTAACTAGGTCGTCTTCTAGAAGAGGATTAGGCACTCCCCTCATCAGGGCTCTGGTCCACAATGGGTTGTTTAGCAGGCCTTCAGGGATGGTCCATAGTTTGTGGAGTATGCTCCTCGGGGATTTGAGGAAATGGTCCCCCACTAGTTCCATGGATGTTCAAGGCGTCCATTATTGTTACGCATGAGGTTTTATACTAGACAGTAGGAAGAATTGCTTAATGCTCTCAATGAAAGCACCAAACTATTGACGCCGTTTTTCGTCAACTTAATTTTGTAGAGCAATAAACAATTAATTAGGAATAAAAGAAAAGACCAAGATTTTTAATGTGGTTTAGCAGTTTATTATCTGCATACGTTCATGAGTCACTGTTATTATGAACTCTGTGTGAAAGCTTCAAGCAATTTGGCAGAGTCTTTCCCAGTACAAAATTGTGTGTGTCTTCAAATGACCAGATTCAAACTATTTATAAATTTAGTTACAAGAATATCTTCTCCTAATTTAGGGAAATTACAAGATAGATTCAAATTCAAATAAATATTTGAATAATAATAATACAACTTAAATGAATAAATATCCCATAAAATTAGGAATTTGACACACGGTCTTAACTATTCCCAAAGATATAGGGATTTCTTAACAACTTTTCCGTGTGGTAAATGCATCATCGAGCTTGAACATTGCTTCAACGCACTTTCGAGATCACTCATAGCCTCGAGCTCATCATTCCAGTTGTTGCTTCCTCCTCCCTCACTAAGTCTATCAATCTCTTCCTTCGTAGAAGGTTAATGCCTTTAAGCCTGCTACCCACTCTCAAACGCTGATAGAACCATGTGGCTATGACATTCCATGCTAATTTGCACAAGTGTGATGTGGAAATTCATTTATTTCGAGTCTATGCTTTTACGAGCCTACATTTCGAGGTTGTTTACTTAACCTCAAAATTTTGGTGTAACAAGCATCACATTGATGGTGATAAAATGTTGATTGTGTTTGATAGTAGTAACCAGTTACTGCTAATAAAATGTTGATTGAAGAATATAAAAAATGGAAGAAAAGAAGAAGAAATGAGAATAAAAAATATGGTGATGAAGGTCTTAGTTTTTTTTTCAAAGAACTACGTAAAAAAAATATTTTATAAAATATGATTGATAAAAAATAATACAAATAGATTAAAATTATAAAAATAATCTCAAAACATATCAAAACTAGCTATTAAAAAAATGTATAAAGATAAAATATGGTGAACTAATTAAATTTTACAAATATATGGGGAAAAAACTCCGATAAAAATCTAACTAAAAAAATATGCCATAAAAAATTTAAGGAAAAAAAACTGCCATATTTTTCAATATATAAGAAAAAAAAATCATATTTGGTGTAATTTCCACTTTTATTTATTAAGTTATAGCCACACAATGAATTAAGTATCCAGTAAAATACAAATGTTGGCTAACTTTTTGAATGAATATATTTTTCCAATTATGTGTTAACTTTGAAATTTTATATATGGTAATTGGTGGATTTTGTCACTTTTGGGTAAGTATGGATTTTATATTAAGTGAATTATCCATAGTCAAGTTTCTTTATTTATTTATTTATGGTAACTTTGTCTATAATAAGTATGTTTAATATAGAATTGATCATTGTGTATATTTCTTGATTTTAATTTATTTAAATTGAGTAACTTGAAATATATTTGTGCCCAAGTAAGATCAATTCTGAAATGAACAGTTTGAAATTAAGCCCAGGTTCGTCCATTTTCTATAAATATCAGACCTAAGCAGCAGCTAATCTCAGTTCTTCTCCATTCAAACGTTTTATAATTTGAAGAGTTTTGTTTTTTAATATATATAAAGAGTAGTCTTTGTTCTACTATCTCATTGTTTGTGTTGTTTTACTTTGTGTTGTTTATTCTTAAACAAGTCATAAAGCTTGAGAACGTGACATACAATCTTCAGCAGAAGATTTTCTCAAGTCTCACTTCAGGAGGAATCGAGCACTCATCAAGATCAGAAGGGATTTCATGTTCTTGATGTTTATCAAAATCAGATTATTAAAGTGGAGTACTTCAAGGTTGCGACAATGAGTTAGAGGGAGTCTAATCTTGTATAAGTCAATTGCTTATTGTATTCTTGAGACTTTACTAATTGATTTTATCTTTGGGTGTGACCCCGTGGACTAGATTTTATGAACCACGTAAAAAAACTTCTTTTGTCACATTACTTTGAGTTTATTTACTCTCTATTCTTATATTCTGATTCATTACACTACAACAAAAACCAGTTTTAGGGGCGACATCATGTCGCCACTAAAAGTGACAATATCAGGGGCGACAGGTTGGCAGTTGCCCCTAAAATTTCTCCTCAATATTAGGGGCGACACGTCGCCCCTAATATTCATACACATCGCCCCTGATATATATCATTTTTGGCAACAACTCTAAATATTAGTGGCGATACGTGTCGTCCCTAATATTCTGACATATCACCCCTGATAAGACATTTTTTGACACATGTTCTAATATTAGGGGCGACACGTGTCGCCCCTAATATTGTTAATATAACTAAAGCCCAGCCGCACCTCTTCTCCTTCCCTCATTTCTCTCTGAAATTTTTTAGCTGCCCTTCTTCCCTCCTTCACTCACCATCATCATCCTTGCCTCCCAACCCCAGGCCGAACCTCTAGCCCATCCGAAATCCCAAGTACGACCCACCCCCTCCGAAGACCCAGGCGCGACTCTGCCTGCACCATCCAGCCCATCGTCCCTAGCAGACGTGACCCCAAGCAGCAGAGCCCAAGCGAGCTTCTCCGACTCCTGCCGAGCTGCTCCATCTCTTTCGGATGACGAAGCCCAGGTAACACCGAAACCCATCTCTATATATATATAAAATTTTGTTTGATTAATAATATATAATATAACCTATTTCCCTATATTATATTCTTTGATGTATACAAAGAAATAAATATATACATATGTATTTTGTATATTATTTGATTTTTCTGAGATGTAATCTTGTTATCACATTTTGATTTCTTTGATTTTCCTGATATGCTAACCAGAGACAAATTGACACAGCACAACCAAAGCATTTGAGGTTTGTGAATGGATACAAATTAAGCCAAAACACTCATAGCTAGCTTATAAATGTGCATTTATATATAAATATATATATATATTAAGTTGATTTAATTTTGTTTAAATTTAATTATTTGGATTGATTTTGTATAGAAATTGAAGGAGTATCTCTTGGAAATTCGGTCACTCGGGTATAATATAATTTTGTGGCATCAAGGTATTTATTTTTTAATTATGTTATTGGTTTAATTAATATAATTAATATGTGAATGTGTGTACAAAGTAAGATGTGTTTAGTGATATATTTATATATGTGTATAAAATTGTAGCATGTGTTATAATTTAAATTTGATTAATAATATATATATATATTGTGAATGTTCTGGAAATTTTCTAAGTGTTTTTTGTAGGGTTTTAAATTTTTGGGATATGCTATAATAGAGATGTTATGCTGCCGAAATTTTGTTAGAGTTTCACGACTAAATAAATAATAATATAATAAATAAAACATTGAATACTTAGAATTAACAAAATAAATTAAAGAATAAATTAAAACATTAGATAAATAATTTAATTTAATATTAACAATTTAATAATTTTAAAATAAAGTAAAAAAGTATAATTTAATATTAAAAAAATTAGTAATTTAAAAATAAATTAAATAATTAGATATATAATTTAAAAATAAATTAAAAGTTAGATAAATAATTTCAAAATAAATTACAAAATTAAAATTTAATTTAATATTAACAAATTTAGTAATTTAAAAATAAATTAAAAGTTAGATAAATAATTTCAAAATAAATTACAAAATTATAATTTAATTTAATATTAACAAATTTAGTAATTAAAAAATAATTAAAAAATTAGATAAATAATTTCAAAATAAATTAAAAATATAGATAAATGAATTAAAAAATTATAATTTTATTTTATATTAACAAATTTAATAATTTAAAAATAAATGAAATAATTAGATAAATAATTTCAAAATAAATTAAAAGTTAGATAAATAATTTCAAAATAAATTAAAAAATTAGAATTTAATTTAATATTAAAAAATTTAGTAAATTAAAAATAAACTAAAAGTTAGATAAATAATTTCAAAATAAATTACAAAATTTAAATTTAATTTAATATTAACAAATTTAGTAATTAAAAAATAAATTAAAAAATTAGATAAATAATTTCAAAATAAATTAAAAATTTAGATAAATGAATTAAAAATTATAATTTTATTTAATATTAACAAATTTAGTAATTTAAAAATAAATTAAATAATTAGATATATAATTTCATAATAAATTAACAGTTAGATAAATAATTTCAAAATAAATTACAAAATTATAATTTAATTTAATATTAACAAATTTAGTAATTTAAAAATAAATTAAAAGTTAGATAAATAATTTCATAATAAATTAAAAAAATTAATTTAATTTAATATTAACAAATTTAGTAATTAAAAAATTAGATAAATAATTTCAAAATAAATTAAAAATTTAGATAAATGAATTAAAAAATTATAATTTTATTTAATATTAACAAATTTATTAATTTAAAAATAAATTAAATAATTAGATATATAATTTCAAAATAAATTACAAAATTATAATTTTATATCATAAGATTTTACAAGACATCATAAAACCTCTAGTGTTAAAAAATATTTCTTTTTTTGTTGCTTTTCTTTGGTGATAAAATTTGATCACCAAAGATTGGATAGAAGTTTTATATATTATCACTTAGTGATAATGTTTTATTAATTGTTTTCAATCACGAAAAGCCTTAGACCCGTTCGGTGAAGCTGAGTCAGTAAGAACTCTTAAATATGCTTCTCCAAATTATCCAGGATGGTATGTGTCTGCATGGATAGTTTGGATTTGTTGTGTACCTATAATTTGATCTAGTACTCATTTTATTGTTTCGCTAATAGAGATTTCAATATGTGTCTTCTTATTTGTTCTCGTAAGTGGGCAAACTTAATTTTAGTCTGCCCACTTATGAAAACTATAGGGAGGTGCTGCCGAAATTTTTACATAAATGAAACAATTTTAAGAGTGTAGATTAAATTATATGTATACTACAAATCTGAATGGGGTAGGTTCTTTACCCTTATATAAGTGGAGTGAAAATGTGGATTAGGGCACATACACACATCGTCAATAATTTTTAATTATTGTTTATTCTTGTATCGTAGATGCCAATCGATAAGAGTTGGACGACATTAAAGAATCGTAATTGTGATGCTTATTGGAACGGTCTCCAAGCCTTCTTGAGAATGGCAAAAGAACACGTAGACCGCGACGAGAGAATTTTATGTCCGTGTGTGAGGTGCCTGAATGTTAAACTACAAACTATAGATACAGTGGAGGCTCATGTCTTTGACAAGGGTTTTCAAAAGAATTATCAAAAGTGGGTTTACCACGGTGAGGTGGAAGCTAGTGTCGCCAATGAGTTAGTTGAGGAGAATGAAGATGTAGACGAGATGGTTGACATCGTTGATGATTTCCTCTTACCGACAAATGCAGAGGAAGCTGATGGTGTGTCTGGCAGTCGACAGGGACAATATCATGACGAGTTGTTCGACGAGATTGAAGCTGAGTTGTATCCGGGTTGTGATTGGATATCATCCTTAAACTTTTTGGCGAAGTTGATGCATTTGAAAGTTAGGGGGAAGTGACCAAATAACTCTTTCGATGAATTGTTGAAGTTACTAAAATTTGCATTTCCGAAAGATAATAAAATTCCCCCAACACACTACGAGGCGAAAAAGAAGCTGAGTAAGTTAGGTTTGGGATATCTATCAATCCATGCGTGTAAATATGATTGTTCCTTATTTTATAATGAGCATGCAAGCAAAGATTCATGTCATGTGTGTGGGATTAGCTGGTGGGTCAATGAAAAGAAGAAGGGGAAAAAGGTTCCACACAAGGTGATGCGTTACTTTCCGTTGACTCCCAGATTAAAGCGAATGTACAGTTCAAGACATACAACTAATGACATGTTATGGCATCATACTGGGAGATCAATAGAAGATGGGGTGATCGATGCGTCATCCGGTTGACGGGTTTGCATGGAAAGACTTTGACGCCACCCATCCTGATTTTGCAAAAGATCCTAGAAATGTTCGTCTAGGCTTGGCTGCTGATGGGTTTAATCCTTTAGGCAACATGAGCTTATCATACAGCATGTGGCCTGTGATTTTGAAGAACTACAATCTCCCCCCTTGGCTATGCATGAAGGAGGAGTATTTTATGCTGACTCTGCTTATTCCTGGGCCAAAATCACCGGGTAAAGACGTGGATGTATTTCTAAGACCCTTGGTGGATGAGTTAAAACAATTGTGGATTAAGGGGGATGACACAAGAGATGGCACAAGGAATGAATTGTTCAAGATGAATGCAGCCCTTCGGTGGACAATTAACGATTTCCCTGTTCATGGTAGCTTGTCTGGTTGGAGCGGGCAAGGGTATAAAGCATGTCCAACGTGCAATGTAGACACCACTTCCATTCGAGTGATTGGTAAGACATCGTATGTCGGTCATAGGCAATTCTTGAGGAGTAATCATAACTATAGAAGGGACAAAGAATTTACTTGGCAAAGTTGAGAAAAGAAATCCCCCACAACAGTTTACTTGTCAACAAGTTTTAGATCAAGTCAATGCTTTACCGCTTCAAGTGTCTGGTAAACATGACAGATTTTTTTTTTTTTTTGGGGGGGGGGGGGGGGGGGGTGAAGCGCAAGCGAGGTGCAGAGGAAAGTAATTGGAGGAAAAAAAGTATTTTCTATGAACTTGATTACTGGAGTTCAAATCAGTTAAAACACAACCTAGATATGATGCATGTTGAGAAGAATGTGTGTGATAGTCTCCTTGGGACTTTGTTAGATAATGATAAATCTAAGGACACCACTAACGCAAGACATGATTTAAAGAATATGGGGGTTAGGAAATCGTTGTGGATTGACGAGGATGCTAATAAAATGTTAATGAAACCGCATGCTCCATACATGTTCACTTTTGAACAGAGGCAAGATTTTTGTCAATTTTTGAAAGGAGTGAAGTTGCCTGATGGTTTTTGTTCTAATCTAAAGAAAAAAGTACCAAACAATGACTCAAACATTGTTGGGTTGAAGTCCCATGATTATCATGTGATAATGCAATGATTACTTGCAGTAGGTGTTCACAAGTTTTTACCAGAATCTATATCCACTACCATCATTGAATTGTGTAATTTCTTCAAACGATTGTGCTCTAGGACACTGAAGGTTTCTGATATGGAGAAAGCTAAGGATGGCTTGATTATTATTTTATGCAAGATGGAGTTGATTTTCCCTCCAGCATTCTTTGACATAATGATCCATCTGGTTTTGCACTTGCCTGATGAAGCAATATTTGGAGGACCTGTATTTATGAGGTGGATGTATCCTTTTGAAAGATATATGAAAAAAATTAAAAAACTATGTCAGGAATAAAGCTCGTCCTGATGGATCTATAGCAGAAGGATATATTGCAGATGAGGCTTTGACATTTTGTTCAATGTATTTCAAAGGTGTGGAAAGAAAATTTAATCAGCCTGATCGTAACGAAGATGCGTCGTATGTGAATCGACATCTCACAATATTTGAATCTCAATGTCATCCTCTTAGTAAGGGAATTCCCATGCCCCTTGATGAAAATACTCGGAATAAAGCTGAGTGGTTCATATTGGATAATTCACCAGAAACTGAAGTGTATTTAGAGTAAGTACAAAATTAATATTCATTTTATTCTTTGTTCAATCTACTCCTTAATTAACAATATTGACATTGATACATAAGAAAGAGATATGGCTGCCAATCATAAATTGATACATAAGAAAGAGTTTCATTCATGGTTTCATAAGAAGGTAACTTGTACTTAGCAAATTGCGTACTACAAATTACATTCTTATTCTAATATATTTCTTTATTATTAGATATATGACTTGCACCAGCTTGGGTCATTAGAGCATGCTGATGAATTACTAGCTTTAGCATCTGGGTCAGTTCTATTGGCTTACTCCTACCAAGTATGTATAGTGAGCGGAGTTCGATTTGTTTCATACAATCAAGATCAAAATCGAATTACACAAAATAGTGGAGTGTGTGTTGCGGGAACAGAATGTTTTAACTATTACAGGCAACTTGAAGAAATACTCCAGCTGTCTTTTAGTGGTTCTTATTCGGTGGTATTATTTCAATGTAAATGGTTCATTACAGATCCGAAAAAAAAAAACCATCACTGTAAGTAATATTACTAGTATCAACGTCAGCAGTGAATGGTATAAAGATGAACCATTCATACTAGCTAGTCAAGCAAAATAGGTATTCTACATCGATGATCTCGTTAGAGGACGAAATTGGAAAGTTTTCCAAGAGGTGAATCATCGACAAGTTTGGAACTTTCCAGATGCTTCAGATATGATTGCTGATGTTGATGTTGTACATGACACCAACTCATCGAATTTTGTTTTGACTGTGAATCTCAGAGAGTTGGTTGTTCATCAATCTGATGTACCAGCGACTCAAGTCAACACGGCCCATCGACCTTCTTTAGTTGTTCAAGAAGATGATGGATTTAATAATGACAATGAAGATGATATGGAAGACAACGTAGAAGAAGCAAAAGATGAGGATGAATTAATTGTCGACCTTAATGATGATAATATTGATGATGTGTGCCCGATAGATGTTGATGTAATTAGTGAGGATAATGACTATTATACTTAGTTTTTAATCTAGTGTTAAACGTATTATACATATTGAGAAATAAAAGTTTGTTTCCAAATAGCACGTTTCAAATTACCTAATCAATTGAAATAATAATCAATAAATTAATTATAAATAATAATTAAATATTAAAATAGATAGCTTAAATTACTGTCGTGTTAGTAGATGTCAGCAGATGTGGCTAGAGCTCATGGTGGAGACGCTGGCGGTGATCCTCCACCGGATCCTACTAGGATCTCAACTACATGCGAGTCAGGTAATTATTTTGTTATTTTATTTACTCATATATGTTTATCATGTATATACTAATATTCTATGTATTATTAATAAAAAATCACAGGAATCCCAACTAAGAAAAAGGGTTGTGGCGCAGCTATTGGAAAAGATCTAGATGAAAGGCAGCGTAAAAATGGAAAACCACTGGAAGTAACGTTTTGCCTGTGAACGTACAAGGTTGTTGGGGGTGAGCACGCTGATTTTGTTTGCCTCGTGGGAGCCCAAATTAAAACGAAAGTTCCCGGATATTTCAATTCATGAGAATCAGTGCCTAAACAATACAAGGATCAGGTCCTTGGCATAATCCAGGTAAAAATAGTATTAAATATTTTTTTAAAAAAATTTGTCTTTAATATAGTTCATATATTATTAATATGTTTAATTTTAAATTTAGTACTATTATCAAATAACGGGCCACGATGATTTCTTAAAGTGTTTAGATGGTATCGATCGAGAGATAAAAGACTGATACCGTCAAAGGAAAACACTAAGAAACGAACACTTTGAGAAACACTACAGTGGACCGGAGGATTGGGACAAGGTTCTAAACAACCCAACCAATGATGTTAACAAGGAGGAGTGGAAGTAGATCTGTCAGTTATTTACAAGTCCAAAATTTATTGCGCACTCCGTAAAGAAAAAGGGAAATCGGAAGAAACAAAAGTATTCTACAACGCAGGGTACAAAATCGCTGTCAGCCATCCGTTTCGAAAAAGTAAGTGAAAGATAAAATATTATCAAAATTATGTTCTTTTAAATTATATGTTGTCTAATATTTGAGTTATACTTTTTAGACGAACCTGGACCTTATTGAGTCATGGAAGGAATATCATTGGAAGAAAGCAACAAATGATTTCATGAACGATGATGCTTGCCAAGATTATGTAAGTTTGAATTATATTTTTTTAATATTAATAGAGTTATATTAAATGTTAGTGTCTAACATTTTCTGAAAACAGGAAAAGCTGAAGGCTGATTTTGAGTTACAAACTCAGCAAACATCCACTGATGCTTCTAATAATGATAGTTCGACAGCAGTTGATCAGGAGGAGGTACTACAAAAAGTATTAGGGCAAAGGCGTGGACATGAGCGAAGAGTGGGCCGTAAATTGAAGGGGTCGGGGTCATCATCTACCCAACACTCTCACTTCAACAAGTCTCAAGTTCCTCCTCATCATTCAAGAGAATATATAGAAAAATTGGAGAATAATCTACAGAAATTGACTGACCAAGTTAATTTCTTATCTCAATTTTTTGTACCTTCATTTCGTCCACCAAAGGTTTAGATGCCGCTTGTGCCTGATAGTGACAATATTTATGGAGCTTTGTCTTCTCAACCTCCAGCTCCAACCCATCCTTCCATGTACGAGGCAGCGCCGTCTCAATATATGGTACCTCCATATATGTACGGAGCAACACCTTATCCGTAGTCGATTCCACCGTCCTCCCAGCCGTCGTATC
Organism: Humulus lupulus; assembly: GCF_963169125.1. NCBI lineage: Eukaryota > Viridiplantae > Streptophyta > Magnoliopsida > Rosales > Cannabaceae > Humulus > Humulus lupulus. The sequence continues at coordinate 280,145,851 of NC_084794.1, read as the reverse complement.
CCTACATATATGGAGTTGGATCGTCCGCATTACCTCCCCAATATCCTTGGCCGATGCCGCCACTGCAACAAGAAGAAAATAGAGAGGACGAGGCAGCTGATTTAGGAGACTAGGTTTATTTTATTATTAATTATTGTTAAATTATATGAACAATATGAATATTTGTTATCTTAATGTATTATGAATATGTACAATTGTTATTTTAATAAACTAATTTGAATATTTAATATAATATTTTTATTTTTAATATATTTGTTTTCAATTATTTAAATTTTAAATAATAATTTCGATAAATAATTAATTAAAATTTTATTAAATTATTTAATTTTATTATTTTTTTATAAATAAATAATCAAATATCAGAGGCGACTAGTGACATATCAGGGGCCACACATCGATTAATATAGATGCCACGTGTAAACATTTGGGGCGACATATCATGGTATTAGGGGCGACACGTCGCCCCTAATAATTATGTATCAGGGGCGACATATCGACAAAAATGATTCAAAATTGTCAAATTTTTGGGGCGACATGTCAAGTTTTAGGGGCGACTATGTCGCCCCTGATATTTGAATATTAGGGGCGACCTTTCGAGTCGTCTCTAATGTTCTCTTTTAGGGACATTTTGTCAGGGGTGACTCATCAGGGGCGACATGTTGCCCCTAATACATATCAGGGGTGACTTTTAGGGTTATTAGGGGCGACATGCGTCGCCCTAAAACTCATTTTTGTTGTAGTGTTAACAATCTGTCCTGATACATCAGAATATCTGTTTGATCAAAAAATTGTTTAAACCAATATGCATTAATTAAATTTTTTGTTAAATTCAATTGGTAATCTTAAAAACAAAAATTTCAATTGGTATGAGAGCCAATCGCTAAACTCTTAGTGAGATCTTGTGTTTTTCTTTTCATTTGTTTGTGTTTCTGCTTGCAAAATGTCAATTTTTGCAGAAGGGAGTTCTATAACTCGTCCACCCTTGCTTAATGATTCAAACTATCTTGACTATAAGGTTAGAATGAGTGCCTTCATCAAATCTCAAGATGAGAAGGCGTGGACATCTGTCTTGACAGGTTGGTAAACATCAATTGAGGTTGATGCAAAAACTGGTGAAACAATGGTAAAATCTTAGTTGAATTGGTCAACTGCTGATGATTTATTATTCAGTTACAATAACAAGGCCTTACACGTGTGTTCAATGGTGTTGGTGAAGGGTATATTAAACTTATATCCTCTTGCGATTCGACCAAAGAAGATTGGAAAATCCTTCAAACTCAATTTGAAGGAATTGCTGATGTCAAGCGTTCTAGGTCCATTATGTTAAAAATATAATTTGAGGATCTTAGAATGTCTGAAACTGAAACTCTCACTGAATTTTATGAGAGATTGTCTAGTGTTGCTAATGAATTTTTTGCCTTAGGAGAAAAATTAGATGAATCTGTGTTACTTCAAAAAATTGTTCGTGTTTCACCTGTCAGGTTTAGCACCAAGCTAACAACAATGGAGTAGGCCAAAGATCTGAATTCCATGAAAGTGGAAGAACTAATGGAATCTTTACGAATTTTTGAATTGAATCAACAGACCAGACAAAAAGAAAAGCCGAACAATGTAAAAGAAATAAAAAAAATATATTGCATTGAAAAGTTCAGAAAAGCTAGTTCAGATGATGAAGATGATAATGAGTTGGCTCTATTGACAAGAAATTTTCTAAAATTGATGAAAAAATTGGGCAATAAAAGAATTTTTCTAAATTCTCAAAAGGGATCACATCTTCTAAACCTTTTGTTCCTAACAATAAAAAGGGAGTTCAATGCATGGAGTGTGATGATTTTGGTCACATTCAGTCAGAATGTGCAAGTACCTTGAAACGAAATAAAAAAGGTATGAATGCTACTTGAAGTGATAATGACTTTGAAAATATGATGAAGATGGTGAACATGTTGTTTTGGCATATGTGTTCTTTAGTCTTTTTTTTTTTTGCAGGTTAATAAATAACTTTTTTGCCTAAACAATATTAAGTTACTATTGATACGACATGTACTAATGATATTGCTGACACTAATTCTGATGAATCAGAAATCAATGAAGATTTGCTAGAAGAATCTTACAAGAAAATGTATGATGAATGGGTTAAATTATGTGCTTTAAATTGATCAAATGTAAAGATTATCAAATTTTTTTCTTATAGAAATGATGAACTTGAATCAAATACTAAAGTTTTTTAAGCTGCGATTTTTAATAGAAACTTAAATAAACTGTAACGCCCTGGTTAACTAAACCACATTAGGGAATTTGGAGCTTGATCTTATAAAGAAAAATGTTAATATGATTAATCCAGGATCTACTATCTTTGAGGAGGTGTAGAATCCAGGTCAGCGAAACAATGATGGGTTGGGATCTAAAGGGTCTCAATCAAAAGGAAAAACTATGTTTGTTCAAGCCTGTTCATTACCTATTTTTTCTTCTGATCTAACTTTGTAGGTTTCCGATCCATCAACATCTCAAAATGTCTCATCAACAAAGAGTCAGATACATAAGAATCTTACGTCCCATGAAAGGACTAAGAAATTCATTCCCACTTGCCATTTTTGTGGAGTCAAGGGTCACATTCGAGCAAAGTGTCTTAAAAAGATGGATTTTTTCAATTCAAATTATTTTCATCATGTGAATTTCAAAAAGGTGCAGAAGAAACATCATGTGCCTAAACAAATGTGGGTAAAAACGGATGTGAATAATTGTCTTGCTGCTTTTACATGCCATAGAACTCATACATCTAATTATTGGTACTTTGATAGTGGATGTTCTAGACATATGAAAAGGGACGAGAACATACTCATCAATTTTAAATCTATGAAATGTTGTACAATAACGTTTGGTGATAGTGTGACAGGTAAAGTTCTTGGAAAAGGAACCCTAAATTTGGAAGGGCTACCTGAGCTAAATTATTTTTCTGTTGGTTGATGGATTGAAGGCTAATTTAATTAGCATAAGTCAAATTTATGATAAAGGATACACTGCTAATTTTTCTTGTGATAATTGTAGTGTGATTAATCAAAATGGAAATTGTGTTCTAAAAGGTTTCATATCAGTTGATAATTGCTATACTCTCTCTCAAAATATATCATGTCACACTACCACAAGAAATTCTATTGATCTGTGACATGAAAAACATTGTCACATTAATTTCAAAAACTTGAAAAAATTGTCAAATGCAGGTATAGTTCGTGGTTTACCCAAGTTGGGTAGAGAATCTACCGATAAGTGTGAACCTATCCAACTTGGTAAGAAATTAAACATCATTCACAAAGGTATCACATATGTGAATATCACCAAGGTCTTATAATTGCTTCACATTGATCTAATGAGTCCAATTCAAGTTGAAAGCTTAAATGGAAAAAGATACATTTTTGTGGGGTAGATGACTTCTCTCGTTTTACTTGGGTTGATTATTTACGAGAAAAAATTGACTATGGGTTTGAATTTGATACTTTAACTATTTTTTGTGACATCACTAGTGCAATAAATATTTCTAAAATTCCAGTTCATCACTCACGCACAAAACATATTGATATTAGGCACCATTTTATTAGAGAGCTTGTTGAAAATAGAACATTGATCCTGGAATACATTGAGATTGACAAGAAAATTGCTGATATTTTCACGAAGTCCCTAGGTTCAGTTTGGTTTGATTCCCTCAGGAAATCCTTGGGGATTTGTAGCATGTAATTTTTGTTTTATTATTGACCATCCTAGCTGCTTATCAAATATTTGTATACCTACTAAAACAATTTTCAAATGTTTTTCAAAAAATTTGTGAGTACTTTATGTTAGATTAATTATTTTTGATATATGACATGCTAAGTTTGTTGGTTTTGACATAAAAATTTATTCATGATTTATTTTTGGAAAAACGCCTACTAAGAGTGTATTGAGCAAAATTAACAATTTTTATTTTTTTCAATTTCAGGTTCCTCTGAGAGAATAGTGCTACCTATGCCAATGTGTGAAAGCCAACTTTCAGTAAGTTGAGCCGGTTTAATTACACCTATGTAGATGATACACTACCATGGAAAATGACTACCACTGGTGTAGTGTGATAGTGTCTTCATTGGGTACTATAGAAAAAGGCAAAAATTGCCAACATGGGCAATGACCCTATTTTTACACTTCACACAATAATATCTGTTCTTAATGAAGAAAAAGTAAAAATTGTAAGTCTCATCATTTGTGTTAATGTTTTTCCTAAAAATATTTTGTGCTCTCAAAAAATTTATTTTTATTCCAACACTTTTGAGCATGTTATATTGATCAAATAATTTTTATAACACTATAATACTCATTTAATTTTTGATTGTTTGGTAATTTTTTTTTAGGTTTTGAATTTTTGTTAGCAACAAAAGGAAATGTTTATGGTCATACAATAATAAAAAAAAAATACAAAAAAAAAATGGGAATATCGAAAAAATAAGGGGGGAAAAAAACCGAATGAATTGTGTACGGTTTGAAAATCTTTCTTGAATTTTTTTCCAATTGATTAAGTGTTATTTTTGTCAACATTATTCTCTCTAAAGTTAATGGTTGTTTGAATATTAATGGTTTTGTGTGAGAAAAAGGACTCTTGAAAAAAAATATTTGGTTTCCCTTTCTAGTTTGGTCACAATTAAGATAATACTTTCCTTTTTTTCTCTCATAATCAAAATCGGAGAACTACCCATTTTGTTTTGCCTATATCCCACGTTGGTACCACATTCCCCAAATCACTCTCTCATTTACTCACTCTATCATTTTTTTCTGGTTATTTTTTCCTTGGTTCTTCTCTGTTGTTTTTCTTTCTTGAGCTTCCTAGTGTGTAGGAATCAATGAATCGAACCAAGATTGTTGGTACTCCCAATCCCTCTGCTAGTGCTTCCAGTTCCTCTGCTTCATCTGGTGTTAGTCCTGAGACATCAAAACTTCATGCTGTCAAATCTGACTTTTGTTCCATGTCCAAAGAACAAGATTCTTGGTATTTTTTAAATTTTGTGTACAACTCAGGGGAGTTGTGTGGTTGTCTCTTGTCAAACTTTTCTAAAAAAGTTGACAATTTGTGCTATATTTTCTAGTGCTTGTTTGTAGGGGGGTTCTTAGGAACTTAATTGTTTTTCTAACAAATTGTTTGTTGCACATTTTTATGCCAAAATTGCTAAAAATATAATTTGTCTAAAAAGTTGCCAAAGGGGGAGATTGTGAAATCCAAATATTGGTTGACTTTTTAAATGACTATATTTTCCCAATTATGTGTTAATTTTGAAATTTTATAAATGGTAAGAAAATCCAATTATCTCTTTGTTTGTTTGTTTTGCTTTGTGTTGTTTATTCTTAAACAAGTCATAAAGCTTGTGAGCGTGACATACAATCTTCGGGAGAAGATTTTCTTAAGTCTCACTTTACGAGGAAGCTAGCGCTCATCAAGATTAGAAGAGATTTCGTGTTCTATGTGTTTATCAAAATCAGATTATTAAAGTGGAGTACTTCACGATTCCGACAAGAATTTAGAGGGAGTCTAATCTTGTATAAGTTAATTGCTTATTGTATTATTGAGACTTTACTAATTGATTTTAAGTGATCTCGTGGACTAGGTTTTACGAACCACGTAAAAAACTTATTGTGTCACGTTACTTTTAGTTTATTTACTTTATGTTATTATATTCTGATTCATCAACAATCTGTCCTAATACATCATAATATATGTCTTATCAAAGAATTGTTTAAATCATTCCACATTTATTAAATTGCTTGTTAAATTCAATTAGTATTCTTAAAAAATCAGAAATTCATATCCAAAAATATTTCACAAATAAGAAAAAAAGAAACATAATAAAATATTTTGTTTTATTGTAAATAACTTAAATTACATCGTATGCATCCCCATTTTACGGAAGCAAGTGAGCTTATTTTGTAGGAATCAATACAGAAATTAACATTAAATAAAGATTCATATAGAACGAATATAATTTTAACTATCAATTTTGATAATTTTATGATCTTATTATTGTCTTAAATTTGCGTGAAAGGAAATAAAGTGCTTGATGTCATCACCAATGTGAAGTGTATGTTGCCCCATTGGAATCTTTCTATTTCCAAATTTGTCCACAAAAGTTAAGTGCTTGCAAACATCAATATTGACTGTGACTCGTTGTCGCGAGTTAGCTCCTAAATGTACCTTTTGAAAGCCCACCAGCTGCTTTTGGGCAACCATTCTTCCAATGGGTGGGCTTGAGAATACAAGCAATGTGTGAGTACCATCCATTAACCCATTATTTTGAACCTCAATATGGACTCCAAAAGAGAGCGAATTACAATTTGTGTGGGTGACTTCAACATTCTTACTTAAATTTTTTAAACTTGTCAAGGATTGTGTGTTGACGATTGGAATAGGAACTTGTGTAGGAGCCTCAACTACTTTATGAGTGAATTTCGTGTAGCTTAGACCATAACCGAAAGGATAAACAACAGGGCCTTTATAGAAGCGATAAGTTCTACCAGGATACCCTAATTTCGCATTCGGCCTAAGGTCCATGATTGTCATTGGAACCTTAGCTAGGTACTTTTGGGGATACCATGTCATTGGAAGCTTTCCTCCTACAATTTAAAAAAAAAAAAAAAGAATATAAATCTATAGTGATAGAAAATATAATTACCCACATTAAGAGAAATATATAGAAGAAACTAATTAAAGGCAAACCATTGTTAATTATAAATGAAATGATTATCAAAACTTCAACCAGTAATGTCACACAATAAAATTAAACTTATGTCTGGCCGCATTAAAATAATATAGTCGCATATAATATACCATCAACTAAAACTAGATAAATTTATACCTGGATTCTTGGAACCGAATAGAACATCAGCAATAGCAGCTCCACCAGCTTGTCCAGGGTATCCAACCCAAAGGATGGCACCAATGCGAGGATTCCTTTTTGCGAATGAGATATCAACAGGCCCACCAGACATCAAGACTAGTATGGTTGGACCTTTAGAGGCAGCAGCAACTCTAGAAATGAGCTCTTGTTGCCGTCCCGGTAAGAGAATGTCGACTCTGTCTCTAGACTCCGCTTCTATGGATTGATCTAAGCCTATTACTAATACTGTTGCATCACCATGTTCGGCTGCAGCCACTGCAGCTCCTAAATGCTCATTGTCGTAACAAGAAACATCATTGCAACCTGGTTGGTGGATGGTTTTCGCATACCTTCCAATTCCTTGTAGAGGTGTGGTATAACCACAAGGAACACCTTAAGCAAATAAAAATAGAATGATACTTAGGAACATGCCTTGTGAAAAACCTACATTAATTGACTTTGTTCAAAATCAATAAAAGAGTTGATGAATGGAAGACGTATACCAGCGTAGTTTCCTATCATGGTGTCAGTGACATTAGAATTAGGCCCAATGACAACAATGGTTTTATGGCGTTTAGTAGAGAGTGGTAAAGTGCGCCCATGATTTTTTAGCAGAACAATGCCTTGGTGGGCAGCATCAAGGGCCAACTGTTGGTGGCCCGGGCTGCACACATCACTTGGGCCCAAGTTTCCAAATGGCTGAGAAGATGGTTCGCCATCAAAAAGGCCTAGTCTCATTTGGACCGTGATTGTGTTAGTGAGAGCTGTGTTGATGTCATTCTCACTTACCAAACTTCTATTTACAGCTACTTCTGTGTGGTCCTTTAGGAATGGCCCACAATCCAAATCCAGCCCTATATATGTACCATGAAGTGTGTAAATTAACTCGTGTTATAAATATCGATTTAATAATAAAATGAAAATATACACATATACCAGCTTTAATTGTAATAGCTGCTGCTTCTTCTGGAGTCTTAGTATAATGTTGGCTATCATATAAGACACCAACCGAATCACAGTCTGAAACGATGTACCTGTTTTGTGTCCAACAAAGTTTGAAAATGTTAGTCAATAACTAAGTATAGTTTAGACAATAAAACAAATATTTGAAATGGGGCCATCGCACTCACCCATTGAGGTTCCATTGACCTCTAATTATGTCTTTTAAGATATTAGGGTTAGCACAAGTGGGTATTCCATTGACTTGATTGTAGGAGCACATCACACTTGCAACATTTCCTTCCAACACACAAGATTTGAATGGTACGTTATAAGTTTCTTCGAGATCCTGCTGGCTAACCTTTGCATTGTAATGGTAGCGGTCCACACCATTCCAATTGTCAAGATCATAAGCCGTGTAGTGCTTGCAGCAAGCAGCAACCTTCAGGCGATTTCCTTCTCCATTGCCTTGGAGTCCTTTGACATAGTTGGCCGCATACTTTCCAGACAAGATGGGGTCTTCCCCAGGAGTTTCTTGGCTTCGTCCCCACCGAGGGTCTCTCAGTATGTTTACATTTGGGCTCCAATATGTCAGTCCAGCCTGTCCTCCATTATACATTGCTCTTGCTTCATCAGACACAACCTACATTATTGATAGAATCATAAGTACTTAACAATATATATATATATACACATATAATCTATATATACTCATCACGTACTCGCCCAATTTCTTGCCATAATGACTCATTGAAAGAAGCAGCAGTAGTAATGACTTGGGGGAAGCTAGTGGCCCCAGGGAAGGCCCCACCAAACTTAGTCCCGGGACCAGTATTTGCCACCCCATGAAGGGCCTCCGACCACCACTCGTATGCCTGAATTCCAAGCCTTGGCACCCCTGCAGCGGTATTCACCAACAACTTGATCTTTTCTTGTAGTGTCAGCCGTCCAATCAAGTCTTTCACTCTCACATCTGTAGGCAATGTCGTTTTACAAAAGGTTAGTTCCTTGGTGAATGTGTTCTGGGGGTCACATGCAAACGGTTGTCGAGCTTCGACGTTGGTTGCTCTGAGCGTTATGCAAAATACAAGAACCACATGAAAAATAAGAGCAGAATTCAAGAACTTGTCGTTAATATTGGCTTTGTAGTTTCCCATATTTGATTTATTAATTTGACTAAACTTTAATTGATTCTTTCTTGGAGATTTGTTTGAAGTGATCAAGTATTTATAGTTGCAGAAGAAGAAGATGTTTCAGAGTATTTTGTTTTTTACGTTTAGATAAGTTGTTAAAACTGTGAAACTAAAAAAAAAAAATTAAATAATAGTGAAAATGATATACCATGTAACTATATTTAGCTAATCAGTAAGAGAATTCAATATTATCTTTTCAGCTCTATTACGTAATATTTAATTGGATGGATAATATTAATAAATAATATCCTTACAAACTGAATTTTATTTGGAAGATTTATTACAGATAATTGCAAATGTTTGAAAACTGTTTACTTTATATATACCACCGAACTAATCATAATAACTAGTTGTTCTGCTAGCTCAAATGATCAAACATGTGAAACTTGTTATTGTTTGAAAAAACTAATACATAATTTGGATATTATGTTAATTAATCAATGTAGATATATTATATTTAACGTTTCTCGTTAATTTACTTCTATTAATACACATACATAATATATATACTAAATTTCCTAATAATTGATCGTGATACTTCTATATATATTTATGGGGGTACCTTATTGGCGATGGTAGCTACAATCCGTTATGGGGCCTAGAAGGCCTTGAGTTTGCTCGATCAGGTTCTGCTATGTTCTGCGCAGTACCAGGATTTCGAGTTCGAGCCTTCGAGGGAACTCGGTTATTTCCTATCTCGGCTGGTGCCTCGCAGTTGGGTTGGCAGGACCTTCAGCCCAGTTACTTCTCTGGGTTCTCGGTGAAGCAGGTTGCTCTGCCGGCGGCGAAGGTTTCTTCACTCTTCGGGTGGCTGCATTTTTGCGCAGCCGTCCTTGCTGTCTACGTGGTGGAATGTTAACGTCCCGCAGAGGCGGAGCCTGGGTATCTGGCAAAGGTGGAGCTTGAGCCGCCTGCGCTTCAGCAACTAGTCTGACTAACTCTTTGTTGCATTTCTTAGCTTCTGGCAACTGTTTTCGCAGTTGGCGATTTTCGAGTTCCACTATCGGGACGTATCGTTCAGGATTGTAGTACATGTCCTCGTCGTCCCTGGGGGTAGGTGGTCCCCGAGATTCAGATGAACCACTTCTCTCTTCGAGGTCAGAATTCACCATAGGCTGCTTTCCAGGGCGTCGGGGATACTCAGATTCATCTAAAATTTCCTCCACAGGAATATTGGGATCATTGGCAGCCATTGCTACAAAATTCGTCGCTGTAGATCAAGAATTCGTCCTTGTAGGTATACAACGACGACATGTCGTCACAACATCGGCATCGCTGTAGGTCTGTATGTGTAGCAATCTATGGCGACGACAAAATGTAGTCGTCGTAGTAGGGTTTTATTACAACGACGATATGTCGGTCGCAATAAGAAATCCTTTTTTTTTTTCAGTTGGACTGTGATATTGCGACAACATGTCGTCGCTGTTGGTTGTGCAAGATTTGGAAATTTGAATTTTAAAAAACTTCTACAGCGACGACATGTGGTCGTTGTAGGTCCGTCGACCTCTCCATCTACAGCGCCTGATGACATGTCGTCATTGTAGGTATACAATTTTTAAAAAATATATATTTAATTAATTATATTGATTAAAATTTATTTAATAAATTATTAAATATTAATTAAATAAATAAATAAAACCAATTTAACAAAATTCATACTCTCCAAAATGTAAGATAACAAAACATAAGTAGTGTTGTCTCCATAATAAAAAAACAACACAAAATATTAATAATTTAAAAATAGTAACTTAATAAAACTAAATGTCATCAAAATCAATTCCAAAGTCATTATCGCCGGGCTGTTGTGGTGGTTGCTATTGTGGTTGTTGTTGTGGTGGTTGTGGCTGCTATGGTTGAAAGCTTGCCATCATGGACTGTATCATGTTCATGTCCAAGGTTACAGGCTGAAATTGTAGTGGTTGGATGCTCGGATTTTTTGTTTGCAAATATTGTTGCATTTGCTGGAAGTTGTTGTTCTGGGTCATAAAGGCTTCACTGAAGTGTTCAATCATGGATTGGAAAGCCTTAGATGGTATTTTCGGAAGGCCAATTGTAGTGGATGGAAACGGTGATGCCACTGATTGTGAAAAGGATCCGGTGGCGCTTTAGGAAAATGTACTAGTACCTTTCAACCTCCGTCCAATACCTTGGTTGTGGCCACGACTTTGACCAAGTACCTTTGAGATGACTTATGTCTCATTGACATTGGAACTTCCTGCTTCAGATTCAGATTAAGACTGAGATTGGGATTGTGTGTGGACTTCTTGCTGCAAGGCATCATGCAGTTTAGAAACAAGACAATTAATACATAATATAATTCAATAATATACATAGATACAAAACTTAGAAAGTTATTTACATATGCATCCTTAGCATTCATGTTCACCCATCCTCGTGTGGGATGATTGTGCATGTCATGGAAGGTATTGATAATGCTGGGCAGTTCCTTGGTTTGAAGATTCTTCTTTAGAAAGCAAAATTTACAAAATCTCAGTTAAATATTTAAATTATCATTAAGATAACTTAAAATATTTCAAATCATCTATATATTTTTATTTACCTTCTTAAATCGAGTAGAAGCATAAGAAGTCGATCCATGGAGACTCGGATACTTCTGTTTTGCTCTATTGGCAGCATTTGCCTTTGAGTGTGCCATGAACTGTGGAGTGGTGAAAAGGTCAACCAACTTCTGCCAACTCTCGTTGTCAATGTCCTCCAGTGGATTCTTTCTAGCTGTCTCGATATCATCGTACCCTCCATGTTCATCGAAGTGTCTTTTCTTGCGACATTTTCTATCCTTGTAGCGATCCTGAAAATCTCGATCAATCCCAGTCTCTATCAGTCGCCACTCAGGGGGAATTTTTGGAAGAATGAAAAATTCCTTCAAACAAAATGGTTAGATTTTTTAAATTATAAAAAAAAATATTACACGTGAATAAGTAGATAAATTTACCTCAATTTTTCGCATCAATCCAATCTTGTGCTCATCCGGAACACTCTGCCATGAGTCATAATATATCGGGACATGGTGACCAATAAGGTTGCCAATAATTCTCATGAACAATGTCCCAATATCACCAACTGGTTTGTAGGTTCCCTCCTTCAGATCAAATTGTAGAGCCAACAGACCTTTATTTCCGTTGATGAGGTGCTGCAAATTTTTGGATCGAGACCGACCTCTTCTTTTTGCGGCAGCCGCTGCATATGTTAATTAAACAATACAATTAAATTGAATAAAATAATAACACTTTTTCATTTATTGATAAAAGATAGACTAATTATAGTATATAACCTATCTCACAGGAATTAGGAACTCGTGTGGGATATGGAGGAGGAGGAGGAGGATCTGCTCAATCACTGCCATAAGAACGAGCAACAGTAGTTGTTGACGCCGTTTTTCGTCAACAACGAAAGAAGAGCACGAAAACAATAATCAGTAATGGTCGATAAAAATATGATAATACTAACAAGGTTTTTTACGCGGTTCAGCAGTTAAATCTGCCTAGTCCACGAGTCTTTTTTATTAAACTTAAGATGATCTCTAAAAATTCTTCAAGGATGAATTCTCCAGATTTTTCTCTTAATATCACAAAAATTCGGTCATTTATAATGGTGCATGACCTCTCTATTTATAGAGAAGATTTCATAATACTATCCCACATATTTCGGGAAGTTATTCTATATATGCAAATAAATTAAATGGCATTAAAAGCCAGAAATCCTATATGCAAGGAAACGTCCCCTGAAGATCAGGGGGCGTATAACTGAACAAATAATATCCCTTGATAATAGGGGATTTATAGTAATCAATGTAGACCGCGTCTTTTATAGATGACTCATCAGGATATTCAAAGTTATTTTCCTATATCATCAAGGCCCTGTTCACCCAGGATCCTTATTGACTTTCGAGCTATAGCATCTTCCCGAGACTACATGATTTCGAGCTCATACGCGCTTTAGGCTCGGAGCCTTGATCCGAGGCTATCCTGAGAACGGATGTACTTCGGGGTCTATCTTTCGAGCTTGTGAGGATTTCGAGGCTATCCTCTTCAAAGTTGTCTCTGCTTCGCAGGCTCGATGCTTAGATTTCGGACATATTCCAGACTTTACGAGTTCATTCATCATGAATCCAGCTTTCGAGGTCACAACTCTCATGGCTCGAAATCTGGGTGTAACATTTTGCCCCCTCAAAAGTATTTGTTCGAATCCTATGAGAAGGAAACTTTTGAACTACTTTCTTCGGGAACCGTACTGTCACATACTTGAAAATGGACACGTGTCAGTTGGGTATTGCCCATTCAGGGTACTCGAGTACCTTGGAAATCTGCCCATGATCGTTCGTCTGCCACCTTTCTGGTACCATCATATCATTAATTCCTATCCGTTGGATTTTACAAGGGTATTGTTCAATGGCTCAGATTAATCCCCTTTTACCATCTTTATATAAGACCCTGTTAATCATCTTCCTTTTATTTTTCGGTCATCAGAAGAAAGAAAAGAAGCAAAACCATAAACTATCCTTGAGAACTTCTTGCTTGTGCATGTTTTCTCAGCCGAAGAAACAGAGGTCCGCCAGTTTGTTCGAGACCGTGAGCTCATATCTGCAGCCTCTCCTTCAATCGACGATTTTTCTGCAATCGCCATCATTGTGTAAGTATCCGATTGTCCCTTTTTTTATTTTTTTTATGCCAGTTTCTGTCTGCGTAGTTCTTTTATCTCTGTGAATGCACTAGTTTATCTTCTTAGTTTGTCACACTAGGAGACTTTTGACCGATATGCTTTCACGTCTAAGTCTTCACGCTAGGCTTAATTCACTGGTTCTAAATCTAGTTTTTGTGTAGAACAAGGTCTCTTTTTTCTGGGTTTCAAAATTTTAAAAGACATATCTTGCACACCAAGATATCGGGTATAAAACCTTGGTTTTAAAGAACGCACGATACCCAATATTACCTTTTCTGAATAACCACCACCCTTTTTCCCCTGAATTTCGGGATTTTCAAAAAAATTTGTCCACTTTCCTCCTTTTTCTCATGGAATACACGTTCTGACTCTCAATCGGAGTCTTAGTTTCGAGCTCGTTGCATTCTTAAGCATTCTTCGAGCTTATCCTGTCAAGCTCGTAATTCTTGAACCCTTGCATGCATGGCCCTCACCATTTTTTCTTTGTCGCTAGATGTCACAGAATCTGGAAAGACGGTGGGGGTTGTTGTTGGAAATCCCTTACTCGCCAAAAACCTTGAGCCCGGAGTCGCCGTTTGCTCGGAATCAACGTCTGATTTGCGAGTATGATCTCGCGCACGAACAGGAGGAGATTCGAGCTCATTATCGCCGCTAAATTGACGAGGTTATAGAGAGGAAGAGGAGAACCCTTCGGGAGACTCTTTATCCATAACCTAATTCTGGACCCAGGCCGATTCCCCTCGACCCTAAATTAAAAGTGACCGTTGCTTATAGCCCGGGAGAGCTCCAATTCTTGCTCATGGGGGAGCCTTCTACCTCACAACCAAGGAGGGAGTTCTTCGAAGCCGAGCACTACTGGAGCTCGGTTACCTCACTAGGCCAGATAACTGATATCCTGGCTTTCCATGGTCTTAGGTTGTCAAGCACCCTAAGGTGTCGAGCCCCTACCCCCAGTGAGCGAAGCTGCCGTCCCTCGGGAGATGGAAATCCCAAGCCGAGGTATGCGGCCTGGAGCCAAGAGCATATGAAGGCAGGAGCGTTACTGCCTTTGAAATCATTTTTCAAGGACTTCACCGAATTTGTTGGGCTGGCTCCATTCCAGCTCAACACCAATTCTTACAGGGTTCTGTCTGCCCTGAGGTCGCTATACCACGAGCTGAAGTGGGAAGGACCCTCACCATAGGAGATTTTATACCTCTTCTGTCTGAAAAGAAACCCCTCCCGAGCTCGGGGAGGAGACGACTTTTACTATCTTTCGAGCTACCCCAAAGAGAAAAAGGTGTTTTAGGACATTCCTAATCATCCTCCTGACTTTAATAAAGCCTTCTTCTGGACAGATGGCTTGTCTCCGTCTCGATGCTACTCATTCAGATGGATTCGTAAGTACTCCAACCTTCTTTATCTCTATGCTCGGGCTTTTATTTGTAGGTTCGTACTTAGTTGCAATGTGTCTTATTTTCCAGCCAATTTTCACCATCCTACTCCCGATGACGCAATGAAGGAGCATAGAGAGACTCTGCTCCAACTCCCTTACGGCAGGAGGTCTCTCTCATACCTCTTACATGAGAATAAGCTACGAGCTTGCGGGCTTTTGGGAGATGGCCAGTCCACCTTGGACTGGTCCAATAAAAAGTACGACTGCTGGGAGCATGTGGCTTTGCCCACAGGCATCCTCCCTCCAAGGAGAGAGGTGAGGCCCCCGCCCCCAGCTCGCTGAAGAATCCCGCCATCGAGGAACGAGGCTAACGATGAAGCCTCAAGCTCAGACTCGGATGATCAAGGAAAAGTCATCCTTAGCTCAAGAATGTGGTCCCCCACCTTATTAAAGCACCAACCCGATAGGTTAGTCTTGCACCCAGATGATAGGGACCACTTCTATATATGGACTTGGGTAGAAAACCGAGTTCATAGGTTTGATAGTTGGCTCGGGAAGTATGACACAATGTACAGCCTGAACGAGGTGTGGGATGGGATAGCCAGCCAATATGGGACCAATGACTATAGGGACCTTTCGAGGTTAACATCCACCTATAGGGAAGGTACTCCCCCAGCCTCTTCTGAAGATGGGGGAATTTCATGGTCCCCGAGCTTAGGGGAGAGTTCCAATTAGGTTTCTTCTATCATTACTTTGTATATCTATGCGATGTTGAATCTCTTTATATATTGTTCCCTCTTTTTGTTATGATTCACATTGTGGCGTGATTGTGTAGGCAAGATGGATTCCGACCTTGACAACATCCTCAAGACTGGCGGTGCCAAGAGGAGCAAGCGTCCCAGGGCGGGGTCACGAAAGGTTGACCGGCCCACCAAAGTCCCCAGGAGGTCCGAGAAAACTCCTCCTCCCCCGGCTTCGCCTGTTACGAGCTCCATCGCGGCGTCGAATGTGCAGGTCGGTGCTCCCAATGTGGCGCCGACTTTGCAAGTTGGTGCCTCCACCGTGGCGCCGACTTCACAGGTCGGTACCTCCATTATGGCCGAGCCCCAACTTCCTGTAGTGGTCCAGTCATCACTTGGTCCACCTCCCAGAAAGCCTTCTGCTTCTCAAGCTCACAAGCTGTCAGTTTCTACTCACGTCGAGGAGTATGTAATTGACAATGCGGCCGGACCCCATGGGTCTATGCTGGGTTCCGATGTTATGTCCCGAATCAGCCAGAGCTTCAGCAGTCTCGACGCTCCTCAATGGAAATTTTTGAACAATGCCCGAGACTGCACTGCCCTCTATGAGAAGAGTATCGAGCTTGCTGCTGCGATAAGTTTTCTTCTACTTCTTAGTTATATTTATACAGTCCTGGTGTTTAATAACGATTTTTTTCTTTTGTTAGTCTCTTGCAGTTACTTCCTAGCTCAACTATAGGTTGAACAACGAGATCCATTCGAACAAGTCTTATGCTCAGGAGGCGAAGGATCTTCAACTCAAAGCGAATGACGACCTAAAGGCGGCAAATGAAAAGCTTGAGGCAGGAGCTGAGGAGCTTAAGGACAAAGCGTCCGAGCTTGAGAAGCTGAATGCTAGGTTTGCGGAGCTCAAGAAAGAGAATGCCAGGCTCATGGAGCTTGAGAAGGAAAACATTCAGCTCCAAGAGGCTAACAAAAAGCTTGAAGAAGATCAGGCCGCCACCTTTGATATAATTGAGGGTGAAAAGGTTCGTCTCCTTGCTGAGTACAAGGAGAAGAAGGACCAGGCGGTTGATTTGGCCATATACAGAATGTGGGCCAACAACGAAGACCTGGATACCAGCTTCTTAGGTCCTCATGAGGCAAAACTTCTGGATAAGTGGAATGCTCGGCTTGAGGCAGAAGAGGCTGCTCGGGAGACCGCCTCCGAAGGTGCTCAGAAGGATAGTCATGCTATTCGTCTTAAGGGGTCCAGTGCTGCCGATGCTGAGAAGGCCAAGGAGACTCCTCCTTCTTGACTCTGATCTCGGAGAAATCTTATCTTGGGGCTGCATCCCCTTATTTTTGTAATTGTTTTAATCTATGTCCGTAGGGTTGATACAATTTCTTTTTATATTAAAACATATGCTTTACATTTCTTGGTTCGAAATATTTTGCACATTTTATATTAATGAATCGTTTATGTTTATTTATTCATACAAACATAGTTTGGATTTAGGCTTGAGACTCAACGCATTAATGCATCGTTTGCTCGAGTTATCCGCTTCCGATCTCGTTATTTATCAAGGTCGAATATTACTTTAACCATGAACCCGAAAGTACTTGTGTGGTGTGTAATGCGAATGGTTTAGTTACATCTTATTGCTTAGTTACTTTTTCTTTTCCTCGGTTATTTCTCCGAGGTTATAAGTTCCAAACTATTTTCCTTTAAGATGTTCCAGCCTCGATCTCGACTTATCTCGAAGTAGGTTTAGTTTCCCACTTATCGTCGATTAGTTTTAGCTGGATTGCCCCAAACCTATTAAGTTCGTGTTTGGTTTGTAATCTTGGTTCACACATTTGGTTATATCCAAACGTTTTTATCTTTTGATAATTTGGTTACGTCCAAAATATCTAAGCTCGCGCGTCTGGTTATATCCAAACACTTGTATGTTTTTGATAATTCGGTTACGTCCGAACTATCTAAGCTCGTGCGTCTGGTTGTATCCAAACACTTGTGTGCATTTCGTGTATGCTATTTTATTTTTTAAGCTGATGGTATAATACCAATGATGCCCCCTTAATATCCTATAAGTTTGACCATAGGTTATTAAATTAAGAGAGATTGCAAAAATAAAGAGAGACATAACATATTGAACGAAATAGATCTTTTTTTGATGGAATTCAAAAGCAGACAAATTAATACAGATAGAAAAATCATG
This sequence comes from Humulus lupulus, assembly GCF_963169125.1. NCBI lineage: Eukaryota > Viridiplantae > Streptophyta > Magnoliopsida > Rosales > Cannabaceae > Humulus > Humulus lupulus. The sequence continues at coordinate 280,127,836 of NC_084794.1, read as the reverse complement.
GATATAGGCAACACTTTTCCTATACTATTGGTAGTAAGGTCTAAGGTGTTCGCCATTCCATGCTCGCGGTACCAGGCTCCCATCCAATCTCGCTAGCTTGTAAACACCGGACCGGATGACTGACTTTATCTGGTATGGTCCTTCCAAATTTGGCCCGAGCATACCAGCTGCTGGATCTCGTGTTGCCAAAAATACGTGTCTCAACACCAGATCTCCAACACCGAACTTTCGATCTCGAACTCTCTTGTTGAAATGCCTGGTAGCTCATTGCTGGTAGGCAGCGTTCCTTAGCTGAGCCTCATTTCTCTTTTCTTCAATCAAGTCTAAGGTTTCTTCGAGCAGAGTGTGGTTTGAGTTTTGGTCGTAAATGTGAGTTCGGACTATCGGAATTTCAACCTCGATAGGCAACATAGCCTCACATCCGTATGCTAGAGGGAACGGGGTATGCCCTGTTGTTGTTCGAGCTGTGGTCCTATATCCCCATAGGACTTGGGGCAATTCTTCAGGCCAGCGTCCCTTTGCTTCCTCCAACTTTTTCTTTAATGAACTCTTGAGAGTTTTGTTTACAGCCTCGACTTAGCCATTTGCCTGAGGATGAGCTACTGACGAAAAACTCTTTATTATTCCATTCTTTTCACAAAAGTTGGTAAATAAGTCACTATTGAACTGGGTTCCGTTGTCGGATACAATCTTCCTCGGCACCCCATATCGGCATACGATGTTTTTTACCACGAAGTCATGGACCTTTTTGGAAGTTATTGTTGCCAACGGTTCAGCCTCTGTCCACTTTGTGAAATAATCCATAGTGACGATAGCATATTTCACACCGCCCTTGCCAGTTGGGAGAGAGCCTATAAGGTCAATTCCCCATACCGCGAATGGCCATGGGGAAGTCAACATGGTCAGCTCGGATGGAGGAGCTCGAGGAATCGTGGCGAATCTCTGGCATTTGTTGCATTTCTTCACGTACTCGAAAGAATCCGTCTTAATGGTAGGCCAGAAATATCCTTGGCGTATGATTTTCTTAGATAGGCTATGCCCCCCGGTGTGATCTCCGCAGAATCCTTCATGAATTTCTTCAATGATCTTCTTAGCTTCGGGTGGAGTTACGCACCAAAGTAATGGCATGGAATACCCCCTTCTGTATAGCTTTCCGTCCAAAATGATGTAACGGGGAAGTTGATACATTAATTTTCGAGCCTGGTTCCGGTCTTTTGGAAGGACGCCGGTCTCTAGATATTCCACTATCGGGGTCATCCATGTAGGCTCAGACTCAATCATACACACGTCTTCCTCCTCTGGCTTATTAATGCTAGGTGCTGAGAGGTGTTCTATGGGCACAACGTTTAGTTCATCATTCCCAGCGGAGGTGGCGAGCTGAGCTAAAGCATCTGCGTTTGAGTTCCGCTCTCGGGGAACCCGTTCGATCGCATAAAACTCAAAATGCTCTAATGCAGTTTTCGCCTTCTCTAAGTAAGTCGCCATTCTTGTGCCACGAGCCTGATATTCTCCCAAGATTTGGTTAACCACGAGCTGGGAGTCGCTGTAGCAATGTATAGCTTTAGCTCTGAGCTATTTGGCTATACGAAGTCCTTCCAGTAAAGCCTTGTATTCGGCCTCATTATTCAATGCTTTGAAGCCAAATCTTAAGGCAGAATGAAATCTTCTCCCTACGGGGGTAATCAAAATGACTCCTGGCCCCGATCCATTTTCATTGGACGAGCCATCGACGTAAAGTTTCCACAGCTCGCGGGCCGGGGTTATAACTTCATCATTGGCCATGCCAATACATTCCACTATAAAGTTAGCCAAAGCCTGAGCCCTAATGGTCGTCCTCGGGTGGTAGGTGATCTCGAACTGTCCGAGTTCAACTGCCCATTTAAGAAGTCAACCAGAAGCCTCTAGTTTAGACAAGACTTGCCTAAGTGGTTGATCAGTCAACACATGAATGGGATGGGCCTGAAATTAGGGTCGAAGTTTACGAGATGAATGTATTAAGCTAAGGGCCAGCTTCTCCATCAAGGGGTACCTCGATTCTGCCCTTTTACTGATGTAATAAACGAGTCTATGTACCTTTTCTTCTTCTCGAACGAGCACCACACTTATTGCGTGTTCGGAGGTGGAAAGGTATAGGTACAATACTTCTCCCGTTTTAGGTTTTGATATGACGGGGGGTTCAGCGAGGTGCTTTTTGAGCTCCTGGAATGCAACGGTTGAAAAACGGAAGACAACGGTCCGTAGATTTTGAAATGAACCTACTTAGGGCCGCCATCCTGCCGGTCAAACTTTGGATATCCTTGTGTCTTTGAGGTGAGGGCATGTCAATCAGGGCCTGGATCTTGTCAGAGTTGGCTTCTATTCCACGAGCGTTCACGATAAAGCCCAAGAATTTTCCCGAAGATACCCCGAAAGTGCACTTCTGAGGATTTAGTTTCATGTTATACCTTCGGAGCACGCTGAAGCACTCTTTGAGGTCATCAACATGGTTCTTGTTGAGTTGAGACTTGACAAGCATGTCGTCAACATAAACTTCCATGTTGTTCCCTATTTGTTCTGAAAACATCATGTTCACGAGCCGCTGGTATGTGGCCCCAGCATTCTTGAGCCCGAATGGCATGACATTATAGCAGTATAGCCCCTTATCCGTTATGAAGCTCGTATGTTCTTGGTCGGGGGCATGCATAGGAATCTGGTTATATCCAGAATAGGCATCCATGAACGACATCAGACCATGCCCTTCCGTGGCATCCACGAGCTGGTCAATCATTGGTAATGGGAAACAGTCTTTCGAGCAAGCTTTGTTGAGGTCTGAATAGTCAATACAGGTCCGCCACGTCCCATTAGGCTTCGGGACCAACACTGGATTGGCTACCCAGTCAGGGTAAAAGGCATCCCTAATGAATCAGTTTGCTTTTAACCTGTCAACTTCCTCCTTCAGTGCCCTCTTTCTATCATCGTCCAGCTGTCTTCGCTTTTGTTGCTTCGGAGGGAAGCTTTTGTCTATATTTAGCACGTGGCTTGCTATATTCGGGCTTATTCCCACCATGTCCGAATGTGACCATGCGAAGACATCCTGGTTTTTCTTTAAAATGCAAATTAGTTGTTATTTTGTCTCTTCCTGGAGGTGTTTTCCAACCTTTACCTTTTTCGAGGGATCGGTTTCCTCAAGCTAAATTTCTTCGAGCTCTTCTAAGGGTTCGAGGTCAGCTTTCTCCTCAATCCTTAGATCGATCCCCTCATCAATCTCTAAGATCGTCCCATCTTTACTTTGAATAATGACGAGTGCTTGTGCGCTCGTCTGCTTCTTTCCTCTCAAGGAAATGCTGTAGCATTCCCTCCCAGCTAACTGATCTCCCTTTAATGTTCCAACGCCGCTAGGGGTCGGGAACTTAAGGGCCAGATGCCTTACTGATGAGACTGCGCCCAGCCTAACCAGGGCGGGTCTCCCGAGCAGCACATTGTAGGCTGAAGGTAGATCCACTACCACAAACTCCATCATCTTAGTTGCCGAGACTGGGTAGTCTCCCAAGGTTACGGGGAGCTCGATGGAGCCCATGCAGGCGGTCCCTTCTCCTGAAAAGTCGTATAAAGTAGTTGCACACGCTTTCAGGTCACGAAGGGAGAGTCCCAACTTCTCGAGGGTTGCTTTATAGAGAATGTTAACTGAGCTCCCATTGTCTATGAGAACTCGGTGGACCCTTTTATTTGCCAGCTGGAGAGTGATGACCAACGGATCATGGTGAGGAAACTGGACATGGGACGCGTCTTCCTCAGTGAAGGTTATTGGTTGAGATTCAATCCTCTGACTTTTTGGAGATCTAGGTTCAGGTTCATAGGGAGACTTGTCCCCAGTATTCAACTCGTTAACGTATCTCTTTTGGGCATTTCTGCCCATTCCTGCAGGATGAGGCCCTCCCGAGATGGTTATTACATCTTCTCCATCTATCAGCGGGGGCCTATCTTCTTCCCGAGCTCGGGAATTATTGTTTTGTGTGGGCTGCGACGTGGCTGCTCTTTGGTTCGCGGTCGCCTGATTAGTACTCTGGTTCTTGACATATTGTCTGAAGTAACCTCTCGAGATCAATCCCTCGATCTCGTCTTTCAGCTGTCGAAATTCATCGGTAGTATGCCCGGTGTCTCTGTGGAATCGGCAATACTTGTTGGAGTCCCTCTTGGACTTCTGATTTCTCATTGGGTCCGGACGCCTGAAGGGGACCTAGTTTTCATTAGCGAGGTATATGTTCTCCTGAGATTCGTTGCGCTCGGTGTACACTTTGTACACGGAGAAATATCTCTCCCCTTTCTTTTTCTTTCCTCCTTCGGCCTCGGGGTTACTCCCTTCGTTCTTTTTTCTCTTGGAAGGGTTTTCCGCAGCAGGTTTTGAAGCTACTGGGTCCGCCGAGGTTGAGGCAGAGTTGATGTTTATCGTTGTAGTTTCGGAATGGGAAGTCACATTAAGTCTCGACCTCGCTTCCTCTACATTGACAAACCTCTGCGCTCGTCCATTAAACTCAGTTAGAGACGTCACCGGTTTTCTTTTCATATCGTCCCAGAGGGCACTTCCTGGCATTACTCCGACTTGGACAGCCATTAGGTGTCCACTGTCATCCACATTCCGAGCTCGGGCAACTTCCAAATGAAACCTTGTAAGGTAACTTTTTAATATTTCGCCTGGTTGTTGCCGAACGTTAGTTACGGTTGACGCCTTAGGTCGAACCCCCATCATGGCTTTGAACTGCTTCTTGAAGTCTTTAGACAGCTGCTCCCAAGAAGTTATTGAGTGTCTCTTATATTTTTCGAACCAGCTTTTAGCTGGTCCTGTCAATGATGCTGGAAATAACATGCATCTGAGCTCGTAACCCACGTTACTGGCTCTCATTATGGTGTTGAACGTACTCAGATGACTGTACGGGTCGGTCTTTCCCTCAAACGTTGGAACGTGAGGGATCCGAAACCCTTGGGGAAATGGAGTGTTGGAAATATGGGGAGCAAACGGTTCAAGCTCCTCATCAGAACCTTCATATCAATCGTGTCCTTGCTCGTTTTTCAAAAGCCTAAATGCCTTTTCCAGCTGATCAATTCTTTCTTGGACTAGGTCCGCGAGAGGCACTGTCTGGAATCGGTTGTTTTCGATCAAAATTCCAGGCTCGCGCCTCTGTAAGTGATCTTTACGCCTATTCAAGCGATCCCTCAGGTCTAGGTTTATCGGGTCACATTACCCCGACTTTGATTCAGGTGTTCTCGCAGGTCGGAGCGATTTCTGCGGCTTCCAGTATTCTTACGACCTCGATCATATATGCTGACCGATCTGGTATCTCCAGAGTCGTCACTAGCAAAACTCGTTGCATGGTTATTTCGAGATGGGTCTTTTTCGTGCGGCCTCGTTTCCGCTGTGCGAGACAGCGATGTTTGACTTCTCTCTGATAGGGCATCTCTCCGCTCCTGGAAAGCTCCCCTGTTTCCCTGTCTCCTCCCCGCACGCCTTTCGACCTGATCTCGAACTGGTTGAGCATTCCTGCGAGGGGTGAAGGATATCTTATAGGTGATGGTGGGAACCATATGGGTGACGGTGGCTGCCACCCATTTCGCGGCCTAGACGGTCCGGAGTTTGCCCGAGATGGGTTGGTCGCGTTCTGTGCGCTCCCAGGGACTTGAGTCTGAGCCTCTGCAGGGGCTCGGTTGTTCTCAGTTCCCACAGGTACTTCCACAGGTGGATTAGCCGGGGCCCTAGCCCGAGTACTTATCTGGGGCCTAGGGGGAGCGGATGGCTCTGCTGGTGCGGGAGGTTATGTCGGCCTTCTTGGGGCAACATTCTTTCGCGGATGCCCTCGGGGCCTGCGAGGAGGAACATGCACGTCCCTAGGAGGAGGGGCTTGGTTTTCACGCGGAGGCGGGGGCTGAGCCACCTGCGCCTCCGCGGCTATCCTATCTAAATCCTCATTCCTCTTGTTGGCCTCTGCCAACTGCTGTTTCAGCTGCCGGTTCTCAAGCTCCACAATGGGAACATATCGCTCAGGATTGTAATACATATCCTCATTTCTTGGTGGAGGAGGTGGTCCCCGAGAATCAAAGGATCCACTCCTTTCTTCGACATCTGGGTTTTCCATTGGTTGTTTCCCAGGATGTCTTGGATGATCTTCTTCAAGAATGTTCTGATTATTAGCGTCCATAACTTGTTCAGGGTGAATGCTTAAGGCTCTCAATGAAAGCACCAAATTGTTGACGATGTTTTTCGTCAACAGCGAAAGAAGAGCACGAAAAAAATAATCAGTAATGGCCGATAAAAATATGATAATACAAACGAGGTTTTTTACGTGGTTCAGCAGTTAAATCTGCCTAGTCCACGAGTCTTTGTTATTAACCTTAAGATGATCTCTGAAAATTCTTCAAGGATGAATTCTCCAGAGTTTTCTCACTACAACAAAAATGAGTTTTAGGGGCGACGCATGTCGCTCCTTATAAACCGAAAAGTCGCTCTTGAAAAAATGTCCCTGAAGGGTACATTATGGGCGACTCGAGAGTCGCCCCTGATATTCAAATATCAGAGGCGACACAGTCGCCCCTAAAACTTGAAATGTCGCCCCAAAAATTTGAAAATTTTGAATTATTGTTGTTGATATGTCGCCCCTGATACTCCATTAGTCGCCCCTAATACTTAATTATTAGGGGCGACACGTCGCCCCTAATACTATACTATGTCGCCCCAAATGGTTGCACGTGGCATATTATCAGGGGCGACAGTGTCGTCCCTAATACTATTTTATTTATAAAAAATAATAAAATTAATTAATAAAATACAATTTCAATTAATTATTTATCGAAATTATTATTTAAAATTTAAATAATTGAAAACAAATATATTAAAAATAAAAATATTATATTAAATATTCAAATGAGTTTATTAAAATAACAATTTTACATATTCATAATACATTAACATAGCAAATATTCATATTGTTCATAAAATTTAACAATAATTAATAATAAAATAAACCTAGTCTCCTAAATCAGCTTCCTCGTCCTCCTCCCTATTGTCTTCTTGTTGTGGTTGTTGCGGTGGCTGTGGTTGTGATTGCTGCGGTGGCGGCATCGGCCAAGGATATTGGGGAGGTAATGTGGACGATCCAGCTCCATACATGTAGGGATACGATGGCTGGGAGGATGGTGGAATCGGACACGGATATGGTGTTGCTCCGTACATATATGGAGGTACCATATGTTGAGACGGTGCTGCCCCGTACATAGAAGGATGGGTTGGAGCTGGAGGTTGAGAAGACGAAGCCCTAGAAATATTGTCACTATCAGGCACAGGCGGCATCTGAACGTTTGGTGGACGAAATTGAGGTACAAAATATTGAGTTAAGAAATTAACTTGATCAGTCAATTTCTGTAGATTATTCTCCAATTTTTTTTATATATTCTCTTGAATGATGAGGAGGAACTTGAGACTCGCTGAAGTGAGAGTGTTGGGTAGACGATGACCCCGACCCCTTCAATTTGCGGCCCACTCCTCGCACATGTCCACACCTTTGGCCTAATAATTTTTGTAGCACCTCCACCTGATCAACTGATGACGGACTATCATTATTAGAAGCATCAGTGGATGTTTGCTGAGTTTGTAACTCAAAATTAGCCTTCAGTTTTTCCTGTTTTCAAAAGATGTTAGACACTAACATTAAATATAACTCTATTAATATTAAAAAATATAATTCAAACTTACATAATCTTGGCGAGCATCATCGTTCACGAAATCATTTGTTGATTTCTTCCAATGATAATCCTTCCATGACTCAATGAGGTCCGGGTTCGTCTAAAAAATATAACCCAAATGTTAGAGACTATATAATTTTGATAATATTTTATCTTTTACTTACTTTTTCAAAACGGACGGCTGCCAGCGATTTTGTACCCTACGTTGTAGAATACTCTTGTTTCTTCCGATTTTCCTTATTCTTTATGGAGTGCGCAATAAATTGTGGACTTGTAAATAGCTGACAGATCTGCTTCCACTCCTCCTTGTTAACATCATTGGTTGGGTTGTTTAAAACCTTATCCCAATCCTCCGGTCCACTGTAGTGTTTCTCAAAGTGTTCGTTTCTTAGTGTTTTCCTTTGACGGTATCAGTCTTTTATCTCTCGATCGATACCATCTAAACACTTTAAGAAATCATCGTGGCCCGTTATTTGATAATAGTACTAAATTTAAAATTAAACATATTAATAATATATGAACTATATTAAAGAAAAAAATTTTAAAAATATATTTAATACTATTTTTACCTGAATTATGCCAAGGACCTGATCCTTGTATTGTTTAGGCACTAATTCCCATGAACTGTAATGTCCGGGAACTTTCGTTTTAATTTGGGTTCCCACAAGGCAGACAAAAGCAGCGTGCTCACCCCCAACAACCTTGTACGTTCGTGGGCAAAACGCTACTTCCAGTGGTTTTCCATTTTTACGCTGCCGCTCCTCTAGATCTTTTCCAATAGCTACGCCACGACCTTTTTTCTTAGTTGGGATTCCTGTATTTTTTTTTATTAATAATACATAGAATATTAGTATATACATGATAAACATATGTGAGTAAATAAAATAACAAAAAAATTACCTGACTCGCATGTAGTCGAGATCCTAGTAGGATCCGGTGGAGGATCACCACCAACTTCTCCACCGTGAGCTCTCGCCACATCTGCTGACATCTACTAACACGACAGTAATTTAACCTATCTATTTTAATATTTAATTATTATTTATAATTAATTTATTGAGTATTATTTCAATTGATTAGGTAATTTGAAACATGCTATTTAGAAACGAACTTTTTATTTCTCAATATGTATAATACATTGAACACTAGATACAAAACTAAGTAGAATAGTCACAATCCTCACTAATTACATCAACATCTATCGGGCACACATCATCAGTATTATCATCACTAAGGTTGACAATTAATTCATCCTCATCTTCTGCTTCTTCTACACTGTCTGCCATATCATCTTCATTGTCATTAATAAATCCATCATCTTCTTGAACAACTAAAGAAGGTCGATGGGACGTGTTGACTTGAGTCGCTGGTACATCAGATTGCTGAACAACCAACTCTTCGAGATCCACAGTCAAAACAAAATTCGATGAGTTGGTGTCATGTACAACATCAACATCAGCAATCATATCTGAAGCATCTGGAAAGTCCCAAACTTGCCGATGATTCACTTCTTGGACAACTTTCCAATCTCGTCCTCTAACGAGATCATCAATGTAGAATACTTGTTTAGCTTGACTAGCTAGTATGAACGGTTCATCTTTATACCATTCACTGTTAACATTGATACTAGTAATATTATTTACAGTGATGGTTTTCTTTTTTTTTCGGATCTGTATTGAACCATTTACATTGAAATAATACCATCGAATAAGAACCAGTAAAAGACAACTGGAGTATTTCTTCAAGTTGCCCGTAATAGTTAAAACCTTCTGTTCCAGCAACACACACTCCACTATTTTGTGTAATTCGATTCTGATCTCGATTGTATGAGACAAATCGAACTCTGTTCACTATACATGCTTGGTAGGAGTAAGCCAATAGATCTGACCCAGATGCTAAAGCTAGTAATTCATCAGCATGCTCTAATGACCCAAGCTGGTGCAAGTCATATATCTAATAATAAGGAAATATATTAGAATGAGAATGTAATTTGTAGTATGCAATTTTCTAAGTACAAGTTACCTTCTTATGAAACCATGAACGAAACTCTTTCTTATGTATCAATTTATGATTGGCAGCCATATCTCTTTGTTGCACCTCAGTTAGGTGTTCCCTGTTAATTAATTAACAATGTCAATATTGTTAATTAAGGAGTAGATTGAACAAAGAATAAAATGAATATTAATTATGTACTTACTCTAAATACACTTCAGTTTCTGGAGAATTATCCCATATGAACCACTTAGCTTTATTCCAAGTATTTTCATCGAGGGGCACGAGAATTCCCTTACTAAGAGGACGACATTGAGATTCAAACACTGTGAGGTGTCGATTCACATATGGTGCATCTTCGTTACGATCAGGCTGATTAAATTTTGTTTCCACACCTTTGAAATACATTGAACAAAATGTCAAAGCCTCATCTGCAACATATCCTTCTGCTATAGATCCTTCTGGACGAGCTTTATTCCTGACTTAGTTTTTAAATTTTTTCAGGTATCTTTCAAAAGGATACATCCACCTCATAAATACAGGTCCTCCCAATATTGCTGCATCAGGCAAGTGCAAAACCAAATGGATCATTATGTCAAAGAATGCTGGAGGGAAAATCAACTCCATCTTGCATAAAATAACAATCAAGTCATCCTTAGCTTTCTCCATATCAGAAACGTTCAGTGTCCTAGAGCACAATTGTTTGAAGAAATTACACAATTCAGTGATGGTAGTGGATATAGATTCTGGTAAAAACTTGCGAACAACTACTGCAAGTAATCGTTGCATTATCACATGACAATCATGGGACTTTAACCCAACAATGTTTGAGTCATCGTCTGTGACTTTTTGCTTTAGATTAGAACAAAAACCATCGAGCAACTTCACTCCTTTCAAAAATTGACAAAAATCTTGCCTCTGTTCAAAAGTGAACACGTATGGAGCATGCGGTTTTATTAACCTTTTATTGGCATCCTCGTAAATCCACAACGATTTCCTAACCCCCATATTCTTTAAATCATGTCTTGCGTTAGTGGTGTCCTTAGATTTATCATTATCTAACAAACTCCCAAGGATACTGTCGCACACATTCTTCTTATGATTACTCCTCAAGAATCGCCTATGACCGACATACGATGTCTTACCAGTCACTCGAATGGAAGTGGTGTCTTCATTGCACGTTGGACATGCTTTATACCCTTGCCCGCTCCAACCAGACAAGCTGCTACGAGCAGGGAAATCGTTAATTATCCACAGAAGGGCTGCACGCATCTTGAACAATTCATTCCTTGTGCCATCTCTTGTGTCGACCCTGTTAATCCACAATTGTTTTAACTCATCCACCAAGGGTCTTAGAAATACATCCATGTATTTACTCGGTGATTTTGGCCCAGGAATAAGCAGAGTTAGCATAAAATACTCTTCCTTCATGCATATCCAAGGGGGGAGATTGTAGTTCGTCAAAATCACAGGCCACATGCTGTATGATAAGCTCATGTTGCCAAAAGGATTAAACCCATCAGCAGCCAAGCCTAGACGAACATTTCTAGGATCTTTTGCAAAATCAGGATGGGTGGCATCAAAGTCTTTCCATGCAGACCCGTCAACCGGATGACGCATCACCCCATCTTCTATTGATCTCCCAGTATGATGCCATAACATGTCATTAGCTGTATGTCTTGAACTATACATTCGCTTTAATCTGGGAGTCAACGAAAAGTAACGCATCACCTTGTGTCGAACCTTTTTTCCCTTCTTCTTTTCATTGACCCATCGGCTACTCCCACACACATGACATGAATCTTTGCTTGCATGCTCATTATAAAATAAGGAACAATCATATTTACACACATGGATTGATTGATATCCCAACCCTAACTTACTCAGCTTCTTTTTCGCCTCATAGTGTGTTGGGGGAATTTTATTATCTTTCGGAAATGCAAATTTTAGTAACTTCAACAATTCATCGAAAGAGTTATTTGGCCACTTCCCTCTAACTTTCAAATGCATCAACTTCGCCAAAAAGTTTAAGGATGATATCCAATCACAACCCGGATACAACTCAGCTTCAATCTCGTCGAACAACTCGTCATAATACTGTCCCATTCGACTGCCAGACACACCATCTGCTTCCTCTGCATTTGTCGGTAAGAGGAAATCATCAACGACGTCAACCATCTCGGCTACATCTTCATTCTCCTCAACTACCTCATTGGCGACACTAGCTTCCACCTCACCGTGGTAAACCCACTTTTGATAATTCTGTTGAAAACCCTTGTCAAAGACATGAGCCTCCACTGTATCTATAGTTTGTAGTTTAACATTCAGGCACCTCACACACGGACATAAAATTCTCCCGTCGCGGACATAAAATTCTCCAACTCTTATCGATTGGCTTCTACGATACAAGAATAAACAATAATTAAAAATTATTGACTATGTGTGTATGTGCCCTAATCCACCTTTTCACTCCACTTCTATAAGGGTAAAGAACCTACCCCATTCAGATTTGTAGTATACATATAATTTAATCTACACTCTTAAAATTGTTTCATTTATGTAAAAATTTCGGCAGCACCTCCCTATAGTTTTCATAAGTGGGAGACTAAAATTAAGTTTGCCCACTTACGAGAACAAATAAGGAGACACATATTGAAATCTCTATTAGCGAAACAATAAAATGAGTACTAGATCAAATTATAGGTACACAACAAATCCAAACTATCCATGCGGACACATACCGTCCTGGATAATTTAGAGAAGCATATTTAAGAGTTCTTACTGACTCAGCTTCACCGAACGGGATTAAGGCTTTTCGTGATTGAAAATAATTAATAAAACATTATCACTAAGTGATAATATATAAAACGTCTATCCAATATTTGGTGATCAAATTTTATCACCAAAGAAAAGCAACAAAAAAATAAATATTTTTTAACACTAGATGTTTTATGATGTCTTATAAAATCTTATGATATTAAATTATAATTTTGTAATTTATTTTGAAATTATTTATCTAACTTTTAATTTATTTTTAAATTACTAAATTTGTTAATATTAAATTAAATTATAATTTTTTAATTCATTTATCTAAAATTTTAATTTATTTTGAAATTATTTATCTAATTTTTTAATTACTAAATTTGTTAATATTAAATAAAATTAAAATTTTTTAATTCATTTATCTAAATTTGTAATTTATTTTGAAATTATTTATCTAACTTTTAATTTATTTTTAAATTACTAAATTTTTTAATATTAAATTAAATTATAATTTTGTAATTTATTTTGAAATTATTTATCTAACTTTTAATTTATTTTTAAATTATATATCTAATTATTTCATTTATTTTGAAATTACTAAATTTGTTAAAATTAAATTATAATTTTTCACTTTATTTTAAAATTATTAAATTGTTAATATTAAATTAAATTATTTATCTAATATTTTAATTGATTCTTTAATTTATTTTGTTAATTCTAAGTATTTAATATCTTATTTATTTAGCCCTCTAACTCTACCAAAATTTTGGCAGCATAACATCTCTATTATAACATATCCCAAAAATTTAAAACCGTACAAAAAACACTCAGAAAATTCCCAGAACATTCACAATATACATATTATTAATCAAATTTAAATACTAACACATACTACAATTTTATACACATATATAAATATATCACTAAACACATCTCACTTTGTACACACATTCACATATTAATTATATTAATTAAACCAATAACATAATTAAAAAATAAATACCTTGATGCCTCAAAATTATATTATACCAGTGACCGAATTTTCAAGAGATACTCCTTCAACTTTTACACAAAATCAACCCAAATAATTAAATTTAAACAAAATTAAATCAACTTAATATATATATAAAAATATATATAAAAGCAACTATATATATTCTGAGTTGGGTTTCAGCTTACCTGGGCTTCGGCGTCTGAGAGATCGGGGAGAGATCAGAGAACAGACCGAGAGTGAGGGTGAGGTGAGGGTGCGACGACAGAGAGATCGAAAGTACTCTATACATAACTAAGAATATAACTCTAAAAAACACCAATAATGTCTAAAAGCAAAAAAATCAAAATCCAATTTCCTTTAACAAAAAGTCTTCAAAACTTTGAACTAAAGCAAATTATGATCTAACAAAGCAGTACAAGCAAAGTATTAATTAGTTACATAATCATTATGCTTAGTTGCATATTCAATTAGATGTATAAATGAACATAACTCAGTGATCATTATATACATTGGTTGGAGAAACATAAAAATGAAAATATCAAAGCGAGCAAAATGAATATATTTCTCATATTTTAATATAATTTATATATTCAACAAAAGTTTCCTGAGAGAGATATAGAAGAGACAGAGAAAAGCAGAAAAGGAAAAAAAAAACTCATATAGATTATATTGAATTTCATTATCACTCAATCCACTAATAAAACAAAAGCAATGAACACCCACCAATTCAATTTTCCTCTGTACAATTCTATAAACCTTAGTTGATAAATTATCACTCTATTTCTTTTTTTAATACATAACACTAAGTTCATTAAACCAGAATACTAATTTTAGCAATTCTAGGTGACATTTGTGAACTGCAAACTTACATTATTGAATGCATACAATCCCCTCTCTTTAATTTCCTCTTAGCAGAAACTGTCAACCAAGATTTAGATTCATAGAATTTTGATGATAAATCTCTGTCTGATAAAAGCTAGCTGGTCTTGCTATTTCAGAAAAATAAGATTCTAAGTTATCTATGCGCAGATCATTTCACTCTTTAATTCTTAGCATAAGGTACGCAAAACATAGTAAAGAATGATAAGCATATTAACCAAAACAAACCATACACAGTAAGAGTATTTTTCAAAAGTATATGCTTTCAAGAACAATTTTCTTTCTTTATATCTCATTCTTTTAAGAATTTTGTTTCTCCATTATTTATACAAGTTGATTGTCTGATTGAGGTAATATTTCGCAGTTTAATAAACAAACTATACATATGCCCAAAAAAGAAAAATGTATACTTTTGCTCAAGTTTTAAGTCTAAAGTCTAAATTCTGCTATGAAGAAGATAAGCAACAAAAGTCTAAATTCTCATACACTTTTTATTGCCACCCAAAAATATTTAACATTTCAATCCCAACCAATGTCCAACACACAAAGCATATATGTAGTCATGATATGGAGTCTAGAAAGAGAAAGGAAAGATATAATATTTTAAAATATAGCATTGGTAAGAGGAGAAGTAAACAAATAGCTTATATATCAATTACAAAATTTAAAATACTTGATTCTTAATAGGTAAAACTTAATTATAAAATAATTATACATGAAATGCCTTGAAGATGAAGATGTCTTCTCTGAGTTTCGTAGTACTCTGAGATGCTTAGAACAGAATAGAAAAAAATAAAGAAAAAAAAACCACCCTACCCGGTGAATAGAACAAAAACAGTAAGAATGAGACCAAGAACAGAAGAAGCAAACCGAATTGCACATAATGTAGATAATATTATCTCACGTCATGTAATCACAGTATGCAAAAACAAAGATCAAACATATGTGATCAACCAATAAGATACCAATCCCAATTCTAATACTAAACAAATGTCCAAATAAAAGCACATACACACATAATATATATACATATATAAACATATCCATAATTCCTAAACAAAAATCTCATCACGTTTCATCACAAAACTTTAAACTATTCTTGGTAATTACTCAAACATGAATGCAAACCCACACAAAGCAATGCATTCCCAATAATATCCTTCTAGGTTAGTAATCTTAAGAGTACATTTCAACATTTTACATATTCATTCTACAAAATTTGAATCTCAATACATAGTATCTAATAATCTCACAGAACAATTATCATTTAATCTCAATGAAAAATAAGATCAATGCATAAAATTGAAACCTGTTGCTGAACAAATCTGTATGATAGCCCAACACCAATACTTCTCACGCAAACGATCTTTGAAGACGTTGAAACCCCTCCTCTGTGAAGACTATCGAGAAAACCCAAAAACTAATAGCCTGCGCACCCCTTCGCACCAGCATCTGTAGCCTGCGCAACCCAGTCGCGGGTCAATTGCAGAATAAAACGAAAGAGACAGTGAGAGGGGGAGAGAGAAAAATATTTTTACCTGCACCGTCTAGTCTCCAGGCCTGCGTTGTCGAGCCTCTCGCAGTCCTGTTGAGCCTCTGTCAGCCCCGTAGAGTCGAAGCCTCGTATAAAGGGAGATCGAGAAAGTGAGAGTAAGAGAGTGATAGTGAGAGGGTTACAGAGAGGGAGTGAGCGAGGTTTCGGGTTTGAGATGAGAGATTGGGGTTTGGGTCTGAGAGAAGAGAAGAGAGAGGTTTCGGGTCTGAGGAAAAAAAATTTGGGGGTTTTTATTTTGGCTTCGCGCGTAACAAAAAATATAGGAGCAGAAATGATCAGTGGCCGTGGCCACTACTCTCGGATCTCTAGGCGCGCGGCCAGTAATTCTTGATGGCTGCGGCCTTCGCGTAAACATGGCCCAGAATATGACCCGTGGCCGCGGCCATCAAGAATCACTGGCCGCGGCCTGGAGATCCGAGAGTAGTGGCCGCGGCCACCAATAAGCTCAGGCCGCGGCCACTTCACGTTTTCAGAAAAAAAAAAAAAAAAAAAATTCACTCCCCACATAAAGACCCAAAACCTAAAAATCACTCTCATTTTTTTCATATCATTTCATCATTTCTCTCTCATTTTCACTCCAATTATTTCCCAAAAAAAAATCATTAAATCCTATCATCAATTTTCAATATTTTTACAACTTTTCACACATTATCATCAAAATCCTTATTGTCTACACAAATTTCCTTTCAAAACCTTAAGTCCCATAAATTTTAAATTTGACTATTGAGATTAATCAACAAGTTTCAAGGTGCTTCATTGATATTATCAAGCTTCTCAAAGACTTTCTATAGTCAATTACAAGTAAGTACCTTTTCTTGATTCTTTGATTATTGGGTTTTGAGTATTCAAGAATATGATTTTGGGTATTTTGTATTAATTGGTTTTTGGTGGATGAAATATTTATATATTGTGATAATTGGCTTAGATTAAGTGATTATGTTGTTATATTAGTAATAATTCAAATTTTGGGAAGATTGAAACACTATAACATACTTTTTCACTATTGGTTAGTCTTTTCCCACTAAGTGTTTGATGAAAGTTCTTAGAGGAGTATGTTTCAGTTTTAAGGGGAATTAATGCAATATTTTTTAAGAGGAAGTGTTTATTGGTTTAACAGAAGTTTGTTGGGAATAATTAGAGGATTTTGACTTTATATTTTGGGGTATTTTGAATTATTCTTTTAGTGCTTAATTATTTGTGTTTAAGGAAGGTTATCTTTGAGTCTTGAACTGACGAATGGCTCCAAAGAGATTTTGAAAGAATGCTAAAGGTGTTTCCTCATCTGAGGTTGAGTTTGATGCCACCAAATTTATTTCTGAGGAGGCATTCAAACGCTATCAAGATGAGGTAGTGAAACAGAAAACGATGATTGAAGAAAGGGGGTTCAATATGGAGATTCGTCATGGGTATCCATCTATTGCAGAACAGATTGAGAAAAGACATTGGAAGAAATTTTGTTCACAACCAGATGCTGCAGTAATCCCTATTGTCAGAGAGTTCTATGCTAATGGAATTTTTCAATTTACAGCTATGGCTACAGTGCAAGGAGTTAATGTGAACTTCTCAAGTGCAGCCATAAATCAATTTTATGGGCTTCCTAGCATTGACAATGATGAGTACAGCCAAATCGTTGATAATCCTGACTTGAATGAGATTATCCAATTTCTGTGTAAGCCAAATACCCAATGGAAGTTAACTGAAACAGGTCATCCTATTAAATTTAAGAGAGAGGCGATGGGAGTTATTGAAAAAGCATGGCATAAGTTTATTAATGCAAAATTATTTCCCACTAAACATGTTAGTGATGTGAGTGTGGATACTGCTATACTTCTATATGCTATCTTGAAGGGGAAAACAATTGATGTGGGACACATTATTAAGTCTTCCATTCAGAGTAGTTTCAGAAATGTTTCTAAGGGGTTCTATCATCCCCATCTCATTACCGCTATGTGTGCTCAAGCTGGTGTGAAATGGGATCCCTCAGAGCCTTTGCTGCAACCCATGCATATACTGAATAGATCCTCCATTACTCGCTTTAAGGTCACTGACACTGCAGGGGCTAGCTCATCTTCTCATACTCAGACTAGACCACCGCCATCTATAAAAAATATGACCTTGGCAGACCGTATGACACTTGTGGAGGAATCTCTGTACACTACATCTCAAGAGTTGCATGCTCATCGTACTGAATTCCAAGCACATCAACATCGCATGATTGAGTGGGCTAGTTATCAAGATGTTTGTTTCAGGATGAATGCCATACACCTTGGCTTAGACATGACAAACTACCCACCTGCACCACAGTGGATTCAACCATATCCACCACCTATTCCCATGATACAAGATGATGAAAATCAGGAGGAAGCTGAAGATGATCAAGGAGATGCCTAATTAATAAACATTCACTTCGGTTGAGGGAGTTTTTCTTTCTTTTCTTTCATTTTATTTGCATTGAGGACAATGTTTCTTACAAGTGTGGGGGAATTTGATAAGGGTATTTTGGATATTATATATTTTTTCCTTTGGCATTTAGATAATGTTCCTTTAAAGTGTTTTTAGGTGTTCTTAGCTTTGTTTTACGAGTTTTTTTATTTTTAAGTCATAAAATATTTTATAAGGTATTATTGATGAATTTGATACAATTTTGTGGTTAAAAATGAAAGTGTAATGATATGACTCGAGAAAATGAAGTTTTGAGCGAGATTGAAGTGTTTTCGAAGTCCCTAAACCCGATGCTTGAGCCTAAGTTGGAGATTATGAAGAAAAAAATATAGGAGCAGAAAATGATCAGTGGCCGCGGCCACCAACATTTACTGGCCGCGGCCTGGGAGACAGGGAGTATTGGCCGCGGCCAACATGATCTCCTGGCCGCGGCCTCCGTGCGAACATGACCCAGAATATGACCCGTGGCCGCGACCATCAAGAATCACTGGCCGCGGCCATGTGACAAATTTTTCTTTAAAATTTAAATTTTAAATGTAAATATTGGGGGCTATAAAAGGGTTTAGGGTTAACTTTTATCATAACTTTGTATTGCAATTTTTAGAGGCTAGAGCAGCAGAGGAGGAGGAAAAAACATCATCATCTATATTCTTCAATCTAGTTTTTCTTTCTTCTCAAAACACTTTTATTTTCATTGAATATTTATGTTTATGAATATGAATATGATTATGAAGTAGTTTTCTTCATAGTTAAGGGTTATTTCAAAACCGTAGACATGATATCTTGAATGCATTGATGAATTTTATTTTTTTATTCCCTTATATTAAATTGCTTCTATTTTTCTATTTGAATGTCATGGATCTTGTAAAATCTTGTTTAGATGGCCACTAATTAAAGTTTTGCATTGTTCTACTGTCATCTTAGGATTTCTATTCACCTAATAGTTTAGGATTCTAAGTAAAGTGATGTAACGAGCCAAATTTGCTAATAAGGCTTAAGGGTCTTGATTAGTGTGCCTGGAGGGCATAATGAGAAGTATGTGTGAATTTAATGATTAAGATGCATGATTATGATTTAAAGCATGTTATATGACTATTTGAGTATTTGAGATGCATGACTATGTGTATTGTGTTATGTGATAATTTTAGCCTGTTCAGGGCATAAACGTGATAATTATGTTATGTGATTTGTACCACGTGGGTGTGGTGATATCAATGTGATGCACGTGCCGAGACGGTCCTAGAGAGCTAGATAACTCAAAAGTCACAACGAGATTTTATACCCGGCTCGGGTGGAGCCTAGGGGTATTTTGGGGATTTTGTGATTTAGTTCTTGTGAGATAATGGTAACTGGTAATTTGGTAACTTGTGTAACTGTTAGTAACCATAGAGAGTAACAGGTTTAGATGGAGAAATGGTAGAATTGTAATGGATAGGAAATGACAAAAGGGCCTTTGAGGTTTAGTTAGGAAAGGGATATTAAAGGAAGGGTACAGTGGTCAATTGGTTGAGGATAGACAAGCTTCAGCTGAACGAAAAAGGTGGTCACGTATAACACTTAGTTGGAAATTGATTCATGCTGAAATTTGAGGAAAATCTAGAAGAAAAGAGAAGAAGAGGAAAGCTGAAGTTGGGAGACCTAAGAGGAGAGTTTTCATGGTTCAAGGCAACTAAGTTGAGCATAAACCAAGATTACTCAGAGGTAAGGATTTGTCTATGATTTGCTTAAGTATCAAGTCTGGTTTTTAGAGAATAAGCATGAATTGAAAGAAGATAGTGGCTGGTTTTGCATGGAATTCAGAGTTGGGATAATCAAAAGGAAGGTTACTTGAGGCTAGAGTTGAGGAGAATTCAAGCTGGGTTCTTGACTGAGGTAAGAGTTTATCATGTTTAATTTTCATAATTGGTGTGGTTTAAGACTCTAGAGGCATGATTTATAGTTTTGGAAGCCATGGTTTAAGTTTTAGGAATTCGAAACTCAAGATAGGATCTTGGGTGTGCTTGTGTGATTGGGGTTGTTTATGATGTTTATAGGTTGTTAAAGGGTTCTTTGGGGTTTTGAATTGATTTTTTGGGCTTAGGTACTTGTTTGGGATGATTTGGAATGGTTTAGGCTCGGGAAAAACACAAGGAAAAACCCAGATTTCTGGGCTTTCGAAGGAGCGCCACGGCTCTGTTATTGGGCGCTGCGGCGCGAGGCTGATTCTGGGCAGGGCAAGCTCTCTGACTTGCTGGGCGCCGCGGCCCTCTAGGGTAGCGCCGTGGCGCTAGGCCAATTTCAGAGCATGGGATTTTGCAATTTTGAGCCTTTGCTCCAGGGGTTCGGGGAATGTCTTCGGTGCATTGTTTTAGGGATTTGGGGGATTCCGAGAGTGTGGGATTGGTCCCGGGAAGTAGTTTTGGGTTGGTTAGTGATAAAGGATGTTTCATGTGTGTTGTGACTAGGTCTTTGGAGAGGCTTGGGGTAGAGGACCGTGCTCGCGGCTTTGGGGCATCGGAAGCTCGAGATACAGGTAAGAAAACTGCACCCGACTATATGTTGTGATGGGACTAAGTGCTCCCTAGAATTGTATCGTGTCAATGATGGTATTACACCATGGGACATGTAAAAGCGGCCTAAGAGTGCCATACATAATATCAGCGCACAGGGCGCGGCTTGGCCACTGGTAGCAGAGGAGAGCTTAGTAATCACTGAGCCCGGTTTAAGCGGGCCGAGGTCAGTGGGATAACGGAGGGGGTAGCCTGAGGGCGCCAGCCCTAGTTATCATTTGTGAACTATAAATGATATGAGTTGACATGCGTAATATGTAGAATACTTGATTAAACTGAATAGTTATATGGATGAGATTATGTGATGCAATGTGAGATGTTGACTTGTCTGCTAATTGTTTATGCTCTGTTGTTGTTGTGTTTTCTTGCTGGGCCTTGGCTCACGGGTGCTACGTGGTGCAGGTAAAGGCAAGGGAAAGCTGGACCAATCCTAAGGTGGAGAACTGCGGGGTTGAATGTACATAGCCAGCTGTTCGATCACCATGGTCGAGGAGTGGGTCAGGACAGAGATTACCTAACTGCTTGTTTTGCCTTAGTATGGCTGGTTATTGTATCTGAACCTTTTAACTTTTGTAAATGATCTTTAAACTGATATTTTTGGGATCCCGTGTAAACAAATAATGTTTCTTAATGAAAATGTGGCTTTTGAGCCAGAGGGAAAGGACCCTTTTGTCTTTGTGGGTGCGGTGTCTGGACCCCGTGTACCTATGATTTCAGCATTGAGAGCCAGAGACTTGCTGCAGGGGGGATGCATAGGTTTTCTGGCTAGTGTGGTGGATACCACCAGAATTATGCCGGTAGGGCCGAGTGAGACCAGGTTGGTGTGTGAGTTTCTGGATGTCTTCCCTGAGGATTTTCCAGGGTTGCCACCGCGTAGGGAGATACAGTTTGAGATTAAGTTGGCACCGGGAAGAGAACCAGTGTCTAGGACACCGTACAGGATGGCACCAGCAGAACTGAAAGAGTTGAAGATACAGTTGCAAGAACTTCTGGATTTGGGATTTATCAGGCCTAGCTACTCTCCATGGGGCGCACTGGTACTGTTTGTTAAGAAGAAGGACGGGACCTTGATGATGTGCATCAATTACAGAGAATTGAACAAGTTGACTATTAATAATAAGTACCCTCTGTCAAGGATTGATGACTTGTTCGATCAGATGCAAGGTAAGACGGTGTTCTCAAAGATTGATCTTCGATCTGGTTATCACCAGCTGAGGATCAAGGATGAGGATATACCAAAGACGGCTTTCTGGACGCGTTATGGGCAATATGAGTTCTTGGTCATGTCTTTTGTTTGACCAATGCCCCAGCAGCTTTTATGGATCTGATGAACAGGGTGTTCAAGGGATTTTTGGACCAGTTCGTCATTGTCTTCATCAACGACATCTTGGTATACTCCAGCTCAGAGGCATAGCATGAGCAGCATCTACGACAGGTTTTACAGAGGTTAAGGGAGCATCAGTTGTACGCTAAGTTTAAGAAGTGTGAGTTCTGGCTACCATAGGTGACCTTTCTTGGACATATAGTTGGGGCAGAAGGGATTAAGGTGGATCTGTCTAAGGTAGAAGCAGTCAGAGATTGGCCGAGGCCAAGGAATGCCTCGGAGGTGCGGAGTTTCCTTGGCTTGGCTGGTTACTACAGGCGGTTTGTAGAGGGGTTCTCAAAGATTTCTTCGCCGATGACAGAATTGACAAGAAAGAATCAGAAGTTTGTTTGGTCAGAGAAGTGTGAGAACAACTTCCAGGAATTGAAGTGACGACTTATTTCTGCGCCTGTGTTGAGTCTTCCTTCGGAGGAAGGAAAGTTCGTGGTCTACTGTGACACATCGAGGTTGGGTTTAGGCTGTGTGTTGATGCAGAATGAGAAAGTTATAGCCTATGCGTCTCGACAGCCGAAGGAGTATGAGTAGAGGTATCCGACTCATGATTTGGAGTTAGCGGCAGTTGTGTTTTCCTTGAAGGTGTGGCGTCATTATCTGTATGGAGAGAAGTGCGAGATCTACACTGATCATAAGAGTCTGAAATATTTCTTCACGCAGAAGGATCTGAATATGAGACAGAGACGTTGGTTAGAATTGGTTAAGGATTATGATTATGACATCCTTTACCATCCTGGGAAAGCCAACGTGGTGGCAGATGCATTGAGCCGGAGGGGTCCAGGACAATTGTATAGTTCTACTCAGATCTCGAAGGAATTGGCTGATGAGATTGTTAGGGCAAAGATAGAACTGGTGGTGGGCCAGTTAGCCAATATCACTTTGCAGTCGACCCTGTTGGTGCGGGTCAAGGAGGGTCAGTTGATTGATGTGCAATTGCAGGATAGTAGGCAGCATGCCTTAGCGGGGACAACTAAGGATTATTCAGTTTCAGAGACAGGTTTGCTTCGGTATCAGGGATGGATATGTGTTCCGGCAGATGAGGGGATTAGGCATGAGATATTGGATGAGTCCCACACTACGCCATACTCACTTCATCCGGGTATCATGAAGATGTATCAGGATCTACGGACATTATACTGGTGGCCCAGGATGAAGAGGGATGTAGTTGAGTATGTGTCTAGTTGTTTAACATGTCAGCAGGTTAAGGCTGAGCATCAGCGACCGGCGGGGTTGCTTCAACCTTTGGGTATCCCAGAATGGAAGTGGGAGGATATTACGATGGATTTTGTGGGAGGATTACCCAGGACAGTTGGACTCCATGACTCGGTGTGGGTGATAGTGGATAGATACACCAAGTCAGCTCATTTCCTACCAGTTAGGTCAACTTATACTGTGGAACAGTATGCAGAGTTATATGTGAGGGAGATAGTTCGTCTCCATGGGGTTCCAAAGTCTATTGTATCTGATCGAGACCCTATCTTTACCACTAAGTTCTTGGGAGCTCTGCAGAGAGCCATGGGGACTCAGTTGAAGTTTAGCATAGCTTTTCATCCTCAGACTAATGGACAGTCTGAGAGGAAGATTCAGGTATTGGAGGACATGCTTAGGGCATGTGTGATTGACTTTGAGGGTTCGTGGAGTAAGTATCTTCCATTGATTGAGTTTTCATATAACAACAGTTATCAGTCCACAATTGGAGTAGCTCCTTATGAGATGTTATATGGAAGGAAGTGCATATCACCTATTCACTGGGATGAGATGGGTGAGAGAAGGTATTTGGGGCCAGATATGGTTCAGAAGACTAATGAGGCCATTGAAAAGATTCGAGCTAGAATGCTTGCCTCACAGAGCAGACAGAAAAGCTACGCTGATCCTAAGCGTAGGAACGTGGAGTTCAAGGTTGGGGACCACGTGTTTCTGCGAGTTTCATCGTTGAGGGGTGTGAGGAGGTTTGGAGTGAAGGGCAAGTTGAGCCCTTGGTTCGTTGGACCCTTTGAGATTTTAGAGAGGGTTAGGCAGGTGGCTTACAGGCTGGCCTTGCCACCATCCTTATTAGGAGTTCATAATATGTTTCATGTCTCTATGTTGCAGAAGTATGTTTCTGATACTACACATGTGCTGAGGCATGAGGACTTGGAGCTGCAGGTAGATTTATCCTATGAGGAGAGACCAGTTCAGATTTTAGATCGGAAGGATAAAGTTCTGCGGAATAAGACAATTCCGTTAGTGAAAGTGTTATGGAGGAATAACAAGGTTGAGGAGGCGACCTGGGAGTTAGAGACGACGATGCGGGATCAGCATCCTGAGCTATTCAGGTAAATTTTGAGGACGAAATTCTCGTTAGGAGGGGATAGTTGTAACGACCCAAATTCGCTAATAAGGCTTATGGGCCTTGATTAGTGTGCCAGGAGGGCATTACTGGAATAATTGTGATTTAATGAGTAATTATATGTCTAATAATGCTTATATGATAATCGATTATATTATGTGGTAATATGATATGTGATATATGCGTGAGAACCACATTATTATGTGGACAGGTTCGTTGAGCACGACTCAAGACGATTCTAGGGCCAGATAGTGGGAAAAGTCACAATGAGGGTTTAAGATAAGACTTTGGAGAAGTCGGGGATACTTTTAGATAGCAGATAGTAATTTGGGTTATCGGGACACGGAAATAAATATATAGAGATATATTTGAGGTTAGGATGTCTAGGCGGGAATATTGGGGTATTTTACCATTTTGGCCTCGGGGACGGTTCCGGCACCTCGAGCCTCGGGATTAACTTAACAGATAAGCTAGACTTAAGGAAGCCTTTAGAAAAAACACAAACCGACTAAGCTTTTTGTCCCAGCTCACTTACACGTTCAAGGGAAACCAAGGAGAGAAAAACACAGAAAACTTAAGGGAGAAACAAGCTGGAATTCTGAGGTTTGAGGTGAGGAATTGAAGGTCTACCTCAGGGATTTATCAAGAACTAGAACATGGATTAAGGTAAGCATCTAAACATCTTTTCTGTGGTTGAATTCTGTGCTCTAGCTAGATTTTGGTTAAGTGTTGAAACCAGTATAGCTTTGGTGTTTTAAGGCAGAATTAAAGAAGGGAACTTGGTTACCTAGCTTGGCTATAGCTTGGTGAAGTGATTCTATAGCAAAGGTGAGTCTCTACTCCTGGTTTAGAGATTTTTCATTGAGTGTCGCCCCTAATAATTTTCAGAAATGGGGAAAATTTCTCAACATTAGGGGCGATTTATACCAATATCAGGGGCGACTAATGATGTGTCGCCCCTGATTTCTAGAGTCGCCCCTAATAATTTTCAGAAATGGGGAAAATTGCTTAACATCTGGGGCGATTTATACCAATATCAGGGGCGACTAATGATGTGTCGCCCTTGATTTCTAGAATATTAGGGCCGACACGTCGCCCCTAATAATTTTTACAAATGGCGAAAATTTCTCAACATCAGGGGCGATTTATACCAATATCAGTGGCGACTAATGATGTGTCGCCCCTGATTTCTAGAATATTAGGGGCGACACGTCGCCCCTAATAATTTTCAAAAATTGGGAAAATTTCTCAACATCAGGGGCGATTTATACCAATATCAGGGGCGACTAATGATGTGTCGCCCCTGATTTCTAGAATATTAGGGGCGACACGTCTCCCCTAATAATTTATACAAATGGCGAAAAATTCTCAACATCAGGGGCGATTTATACCAATATCAGGGGTGACTAATGATGTGTCGCCCCTGATTTCTAGAATATTAGGGGCGGCACGTCGCCCCTAATAATTTTCACAAAAATGGGAAAATTTCTCAACATCAGGGGCGATTTATACCAATATCAGGGGCGACTAATGATGTGTCGCCCCTGATTTCTAGAATATTAGGGGCGACACATCTTCCCTAATAATTTTTACAAATGGCAAAAAATTCTCAACATCAGGGGCGATTTATACCAATATCAGGGGCGACTAATGATGTGTCGCCCCTGATTTCTAGAATATTAGGGGCGACATATAGTCGCCCCTAATAGAGTCGCCTCTAAAACCAATATTTCTTGTAGTGTCTCTTAAGATCACAAAAATTCGATCATTTACAATGGTGCATGACCTCTCTATTTATAGAGAAGATTTCAGAATACTATCCCACATATTTCGGGAAGTTATTCTATATATGCAAATAAATTAAATGGCATTAAAAGCCAGCAATCCTATATGCAAGGAAACGTCCCTTGAAGATCAGGGGGCGTATAACTAAACAAATAATATCCCTTGATAATAGGGGATTTATAGTAATCAATGTAGACCGCGTCTCTTATAGATGTCTCATCAGGATATTCAAAGTTATTTTCCTATATAATCAAGGCCCTGTTCACCCAAGATCCTTATTGACTTTCGAGCTATAGCATCTTCCCGAGGCTACATGATTTCGAGCTCATATGCGCGTCAGGCTCGGAGCCCTGATCCGAGGCTATCCCAAGAACGGATGTACTTCGGGGTCTATCTTTCGAGCTTGTGAGGATTTCGAGGCTATCCTCTTCGAAGTTGTCTGTGCTTCACAGGCTCGATGCTTAGATTTCAGACATATTCTAGACTTTACGAGTTCATTCATCATGAATCCAGCTTTCGAGGTCACAACTCTCATGGCTCGAAATCTGGGTGTAACAGTAGCAGATATATCTTTGCACTTTAAATAATTATTAACTTAAAAGACAAACATATTTCCCTCTTTTTTCCTACGAATACCCTACAGCGAGTCATTTCCCGCCTCGTGTTCCCTCCAAATTCCTAATACCCTACAACGACTCATTGTCATCGCTGTAGGGTATCAGGAATTTTTGAGGGCCAGCTCTAGTGTTGTTGACGAACCTACATCGACGACATGTCATCGCTGTAGCTTATTTTTTAATAAATTAAGAGAAAATAATTTTTCGTAGATTTTTCCTACATACAGCGACGACTTTAGAGTCGTCGCAATAGATGTCGTCGCTGTAGAGTCTTTTTCTTATAGTGTAAGTCCTACTAACTTGGTGCTCCAACATCAGGATCATCAGGTGGTGGTGGGGCACATTGAGATCCTGGGGTGATACAATGTGTTGCGTCCCAAATTTTCTAATAAGGCTTAGGGCCTAGATTAGAGTGTCTGGAGGGCAATAAGTGGTTTATTATGTTAATGTGTGACTTTGATGAGTATGTGATTAGAAATGCATGTTTAGGTGAATTAAATATGCATGTGGGCCCCATTTGGTTATTAGGGGCATGTTTGTAATTTTAGCCTGTTGAGGGCATAAATGTAATAATTGTGAATAGTTGTGATATATCTGTGTTGCACGATTCGGGACAGTCCTAGGGAGCTGTTTAGCAATAAAGTCACAACGGGGTCGAATACCCAACTCGGGGTGAGTCGAGGGGTATTTCAGGCATTAGAGGTTTTATGGGGTTATCAAGTTATAAAAATAAATATATGGAGATATATTTGAAGTTAGAGTGTTTAGGAGAGTATATCAGGGAAATTTACCATTTTGCCATCGGGGACGTTTTTGGTACCCCGAGCCTTTGAGGTAACCTTAGAGACTTAAGTTAGGAAAATCAAACTAAGGAAGTATTCAGAAGCTAAGGGAAACCGACCCAAACATCTCTCTCTTTCTCTCCTTCGGTTCTCTCTCTTCTCTCTCTTGAGTTTGAAGATTTTGATGAGTTAAAGAATTGGCAAGCTTAGTTCTTAAGGGATTGAAGCTGGCTGTGATTGAGGATTAGTTCTAGGGAAAAGCTATTAGTTGAGGTAAGGATTTTAACACTTAATTAATTGAATTATGTTGAGTTTTCTGCTGATGTTTCCAAGTTATGCATGTGAGCTAGGTGGATAATCACTCTTGAGTTTTAGATGAGGTTTAGGGTTAATTCTTGCTAGGTTTTGCTGCTGAGATTATAGTAGAACTTCTGTGATGATTGACTTGAAATGTTGGGTTGATTTTGGGGTAAATTAGCTTGGATTTGGTGGAGAAAATGGAGAATTTTTCTGGGTTTGAAGGGTCAGGCCGTGGCATTGTTCTTGCTGAGCCGCAGACCTCCAGAACATTTTGGTGGCCAGGAAGAAGGGCGGGTCGTGCCACACCTTGGCTTGGGCCACGACGCACATGCCCTATTTTGGGGGTTGGGGTTTCTGGTTGAGGTGAGCCGCGGCATGGGTTCATGGGGCCATGACACTTAGTGTGTTTTCGGACTTCAAGGAGGTTTTAGGCTCGGGAATCCAAAAGTTAAGGCTCCAGATGGATTTTATCACCTGGATTGATAGAATTCAAGGTCCCGGAGACTAGAATTATAACCCAAAGTTATTTAATGGATTAGAACTTGATGGATGGATGTTATTGATGCGTTGTGACTAGGTTTTCAGCGAGGCTCGGACAAGGGGGACTGTTCTCGGGACATCGGTGCTTGAAAAGCTCGGGACACAGGTAAGAAAACTGTTGTACCCATAGAGCAGGGCGAGGCCCTATAGTTTTGTGTTACAAGGCACGACTCTAAATGATTGTGTTGTAGGGCGTAGCCCCATTAATTATGTTTATACCTGTTTAAGTATTTGTTTAATTATGCTATGTGTGCATATATGTGTGAATGAACGGCAAGAGCAGCGAACGGCGAAGGCCGAGAACGGCAAGGCTGAGTACGACATGGGGCCAGGAGCATCGTTAAGCACGCGGAGTGCAAGTTGCCAGGGTGAGACCCACTACTAAAAAAAAGACTTTTTAGGACTAGCATTGCGAGTCCTCTATTTGAGAGCCTTAAAAACTGAGGTTTTTTAGGACTCGTTTCACTACTACTACTACAAAAAAAGACTTTTTAGGACTCGCAATGTGTGTCCTAAAAAATTTAGTTGAGTACCTTTTAATTAATTATAATTTTATTTTATAAATCAATATTTAGGTAAAATGCACAATTTTTTTTAAATCCCACTATTGTCTAATGAGTAATAAATATATACGTATATATTTAAAATATATATTATAGAAAATTTTAGAAATATTACTATGATTAAATGAATAAATAAAATACACATAAACAAAATCAAAGCAACACAAGACCGCCTCTGTGATGAAGATACAATCTAATACAAAGTTAGAAATACAAAAGTAATGAAGATTCAATCTAATACAAACACAACACAAAAGAGAAACAAATCAACAACAAGAAAATGAGAGATTGTATATATTTTTGAAAATGAAGACCCGAGACTGCCCTTGTTAGCCACCATTGCCGCGAGCTACAGTCACTACCAGCCACCTCCGCAAGCCACCGTTTTAGCGAGCCACCTCTGGGAGCCACTGTTGTAGTGAGCCCCCCACACGTCGTGAACCACAGTTGCAGCAAGCCCCCACCAATCGTGACCCTTCGTCCACCACTGCAAGCCTTCGTCCGCCATCGAAGTAATGAAGGATGGGAAGCTAGTGAGAGAGAATGAGGAAGAAAGAAGTTGGGAGGAGGAAGAGGACGAGATGGTGAGGTTGGCAACTAGGGCTTCATTTAGAAAGATAAAGATAGGGAGGGAGAGAGAGATAACACGTGGGAGAGAGAGGGAAGATGAGGAGTTTTTAATAATAATAATAATAATAACAACAACAACAACAACAACAATAATAATAATAATAATAATAATAATAATAATAATAATAATAATAATGATGATGATGATGGTAAATGGGCTGTCATTTTTTTTCTCTTTAAACCTAAAAAAGTATTAAGGACTCCCAAAGCAAGTCCTTAAACTTATTAAGTAAAACACTTATTTTTTAGCCCATATTTTTTTAGGACTCACATATTATTTTAGGACACTCATTGCGAGTCCTAAATTGTGTTTTTTCAGGACTCTCAATGAGTATCCTAAAAACTCCATAAATATTTTGAAGGACTTGCATTTAGGCGTGTATCCTTAAAAAGTGTCCCGTAAAGGGTATTTTGTAGTAGTGACCCTATAAGATAACTGGGATATCCTCACAGTAAATACCGTGAACCCAGGGCCTGGTAAAGAGCCTGGGATGGCATGGCCATTAAGTGTTTAGCCTGTTGGCGGTTTTGTTATGGGTTGAATGATGTTATTCATATGTTATTTGTTTGTGTGGAGTTTTCTTGCTGGGCTTCGGCTCACGGGTGCTCTATGGTGCAGGTAAGGGAAAGGGGAAGGTTGGCCAACCATGAGTACAGATAGCGTGACGCAATGCGTACATGTTTGGCCTGCCTGGCTGCCTCGGCCATGGGTATTTTTGGGAGATGTTTGTACTAAACTTGATTTTGTCGTTTAGTCAACTCTAATTACATTTTTTAGTTGTAAATACTTCTAAACAGTATTTTGGGATCCCAAATGTATATCTCTTTATAATTTTCTATGGATGATTATATTTTCAAATTGTATGACTTTTGTTACGGTTTAGCTAAACTTTTAACCTAAAACCTCGATTAGCAAGTTAGTTGTATGTTTTAAACTCACTTAATAACGACTCTAAGGAAGTAGGGCATTACAACTTGGTATCAGAGCGAGCCAAGGTTTATGGTTCCTAGAGATTGACCGTAATAGCAATAATAATGTGCAACTGTTATAATATCAAAATAAAATATTTGTACACCATGAGCAATTGCTGCTCGGATGTAATTAAATTTATTAAAAGATAAATAAAATTGTCTTAGGCGGCAAATTGTCTCAACACCACGAACAAGTTGTTCTGGTGTTTTAGTTACATAAATAAACAAATTTATTATGCAGCTGAAGGGAGGTCCTGTTGAGGTTGTTGGTTGACTGAAGGGCCAACTTCTTCTTTGGCACTGTCTATGCCCATCGCCAAGGAGATTTTAGGAGATTCTGGGGCACTTTTCTCGTCTTCCAAGCGAGCAACGCACTTGGCAAGTTTAGTCTGTTTTACCTGTTGGGGTATTATGCCCTAATTAAAACCCAAATTCTTTGTAATCTCATTTTATTATCAATAATAGAATAGAAATCATTTTTTGACTTGGTCAATCACTTTGCTCACATGTTTTATTTTCATGATTATTTGTTTAATATAAACTTCTATTAAATCCCAAGCATATAGCTAATCTTATTTATAGTGACGTAATCACAGTGGAATATAAATATGATTATATGTTCAAAATAAGTTAGTCCTAAGATTAGTCAGTGCACTGGATTTACACTGACTTGCCAATATACGATATGATCTACTTACACATTACAGTGTTATGTTCTTTCCAGAACATTAGCAAAGTAGATAAGATCGGATGTATTTGTTACATCGAACAGGACCGATATTGACAGTTGATAAGATAAGTAAACATACCGTTATTATCTATTCTAGTCATATCATATAGTTGACCATAGGTCAATTCAATCTCAATTCTGAGTGGTTAGTATTCTAACTGATTGTATCATTTGAGTTCTTTGACTTGTTCGTAACCAGCTTACCCTACGGACTAGCCCATACTTACATCTTGGGAATTCGGTAGTATAATTGAGTGGGAGTGTTAATCATAGATATGAACATCTATAGCTTCTGATGAAGTAGTGAAACGATGGTTTCCTTTTAGTTTGGTTCAAGGTGTTAAATGATAGAGATCTCATTTCAGTAATTAAATTAGTTTACTGAAATATCATTTACAAGGAACTAAGTGTTTTAAGGATAAAATACAATGAGGGGTAAAACGGTATTTTAGTCCTATCTCATTGTAGACCGTCTATAGAGGATTGAGTGACAATTATGGTTGTAAAAATGGATAATTAATAGCGTATCTATATTTGTTATAGAGCGTTCTATGAATTCAAGAGTGCAATTCCAAGTCTATAGTGGAGTCACGAGGAATTAATAAATTAGTAAATTAATTTGTTAGATTTATGATAACTTATTGGAGCTTGATTTCATAGGCCCATGGTCCCCATTGTACCTTGGATAAAATCATCTAGATAGTCTCAATTAATTGATTTAATTATCAATTAGAATTATCAAAGTTGACCAGGTTAATTTGGATAGTTTCACAGAGTTGTGTAATTTTGAGAAAAAAAGAGAATTTATGGCAGATTTATTAATTAAGATAAATTGGTATCTAAATTAATAAATAAATTTAAATCAAGGTTCAAATTATAAATAATTAATTTGATAAAGGATTTAAATAATTATTTAATTAATTAAATCAATAGAAAATAATACAGGCCTTGATTTTAAGTCCAATGGGCTTATAATCAAATGAGAAATTTCACGGGCCTATAGCCCATGATAATTTCGACCTAGGGCTTCAAAATGGCTATTATTTTATTGATTTTTTAATTAAATTAAATGGCCTAATTGAGTCTATAAAAGGAGTGCTTAGAGAGAAGTCAAAACAAAATTTTGATAAGTTACAAGTCAGATTTTCTGATAGTTTTAGATTCTCTCTAAACACAAGTCCTTTTCTAAGCCTCTTTGTTATTTTCTCTTCTTCTCTCTATATCTATCTCATGTGTTGAGAATTTCCCACACTAGTCTAGGTGGTTCTAAGGATACATTGGAAGATTGTGAAGAAATTAGAAGATCGGTTCAGTTTCTTGATAATACTCTGCAACAGAGAGGATACAAGAGTTAGAGAAACTGAAGGAAGGACTCTTTAATTCCGCTGCGTATACTCTAAGTATTCTATTCTTTGTTTCTCTTTGAATTCAATTTTAGAAACATGTTTTAGGCTATCTCGTATTAATTTGTTTAATATTAGATATACATGAAAATAAATAAAGATCTTGTATAAGCTTTTTCCAACATTACTTGCTTAGGAAGGTAATCAAAATTCGCATCTTGATTATTCTTCCAGAATATGTAAAAGCAGTTGAAGGTAGCTCCTTGGAACCTCTCCATGTTTTGGGAAAGTTAAGCTGCTCGATGGGCGCAAGGAATATGCTGAACAGTAAGGAAACAAATTTGCTGACATATGCGACCAGATTTGGTCGTAGGAATGAAGCTAGAGTTCAAATACAGTTATGAGTCAGATATTTCTAAGATATTTGACTCTCTTTCTATGTAAATATCATTATTTTTGTTATTATTCAAATATGCTTGTAACAAAACTTGAACATTGCCCATAGACCCATATGTACATCTTGGATCCAATAAATATGATTCATGAGATTCATTGAAGGATATGCAATAATTGGCATTCAGAGAGAATAAGTGTTTTTATACACGACTTTTGTATTCCACTTTGGAGCTTGTGAAAGTTAGTGAACCCTAGTTTGTTGATCTCAAGTTTCAGGTTTATATTAATAAAATCACTAAGTGGACGTAGGTTATTACCAATCTCTGGGGCCAAACCACTATAAAATATTTGTGTCATTTTAGTTCTTGCATTCATCTTATTAATTCTTATCATTTTTAGTGACTCCGTGTCGTTGACTAAATCGCTAGTCAACAGTAGTTTAATTTCTTTTTAGTCGTTTTCTTATTCTATAAATAGGGACTATTTTTTCACATTTTGTATGTAATTTTAAAAAAACCTATAGAAAAATTTCTACTCACTTTTTTCTCATTCTTTCTTCTTAGAATTTTGTGAGAATCATGAGCATAATGGCCTAATCTTCCTAGGAAGGTTAGGGATGATTCCATATGCTAATGGTGTTATTTTGCTACTTTGATTTACTATGTTCTTAATATAATGCATTTGAGTTGTTTATGTTCTTTCATCCTCATCTTTATTTTGTTATCTTTATTTAATTGTGCTAATAATATATAAGATTAGTCATGCTCTTTCTATGTGCTTCTAATTAGTAAAAACATTACTGATACATAATTTTATGTCTAATCTTCTATTGCATCATTACCCTTGAGTTTTTTGTTATTTTTAGATTTTTCATAAGATTAACATTGTGCCCCTAAAGTAAAGAACTTTATAACTCAAATGGACTTTTGTTAGAAAAGAATATGGACTTTAATGTTAGGTTTTCTATGTAAATGTTTGGATGTGAACTATTTACTTGTGTTCTATTGTAAATCAAATAACTAAGTAACTAAACAAGCATATGGATGATTCTGGAAACCTTTCTACTTTTCAACTCTTGATTACATCTTATTTTTATTTCACTTGACTTGTCTCATTTCATCATTTCACCAAAAAGACAACAAAAAAATATCAAATCTATTTTCGTTTTCATTTTCATTTCTATTTACTTCATGTTACTAACTTTTTGTGTTAATTTTCTACTAATCTTTTGGTTTTAGGTTACCTCCTTGTGGATCAACCGCCCAACTTTTACTACAACTACCGCTTAGTGGTTGTCACATTTTGGGCGTTAAACAATTACTAAAACAATCAAAATTAGTTTTATAATTGTAACCAGATACAACAACATCACTTGAAAAATAAATTCGATTTTTATAGTTGTAACCAGACACCACACATCATTAAAAAAAATTGACAGTGGCATACAATTACTATCAAAAAAA
This sequence comes from Humulus lupulus, assembly GCF_963169125.1. Lineage (NCBI taxonomy): Eukaryota > Viridiplantae > Streptophyta > Magnoliopsida > Rosales > Cannabaceae > Humulus > Humulus lupulus. Next base: position 280,093,124 of record NC_084794.1, on the reverse strand, counting down.
AAAAAAAAAATTTGTTTTGATAGTGGTAACCAGTTACTTTTGATAAAATGTTGATTGAAGTAAAGAAGAAGAAATGGGAATAAAAAGTATGGTAATGAAGGTCTCAGTATTTTTTTTAAAATAGTTATGTAAAAAAAATATTTTATAAAATATGAATGATAAAAAATAATGCAAATAGATTAAAATTATAAAAATAATCTCAAAACATATCAAAACTAGATACTGAAAATGTATAAAAGATAAAATATGGTGAACAAATAAAATTTTACAAATATATGGGAAAAAAACTCCCATAAAAATGTAACTAAAAAAATATGCCATAAAAAACTTAAGGAAAAAAAACTGCCATATTTTTCAAAGTTTAAGAAAAAATCTCATATTTTGTGTACTTTCTACTTTTATTTATTAAGTTATAACCATGAAATGAATTAAGTATCCTGTAAAATTAAAATATTGGTTGACTTCTTAAATGAATATATATTTTTCCAAATATGTGTTAATTTTTAAATTTTATATATGAGAATTGGTGGATTTTGTCACTTTTGGGTAAGTATGGATTTGATATTAAGTGAATTATCTATAGTCAAGTTTCCATTTTTATTTATTTATGGTAACTTTGTCTATGATAAGTATGTTTAATATAGAATTGATCATTGTGTATATTTCTTGATTTTAATTGATTTAAAATTAGTAACTTGAAATATCTTTGTGCCCAAGTAAGATCAATTCCGAAAGGATACAGAATGATCTTATGTTACATCTGAATTTCTTTGCAATAAAGGTACTTGAGAGTTATTTTTAGAAAGTCTCTTATTTGATCTGATTGAGGTCAAGAACAAGATTGGCTTTGCTTAGGGTTTCTTAAACTCTATAAATATCAGACCTAAGCAACAACTAATCTTTACTCTTCTCCATTCCAACGTTTCATATTTTGAAGAGTTCTTTTTTATGTAAAGAGTAGTATTTGTTCAACTATCTCTTTGTTTGTTTGTTTTGTTTTGTGTTATTTATTCTTACACAAGTCATAAAGCTTGTGAACATTACATGCAATCCTCCAGAGAAGATTTTCTTAAGTCTCACTTAAGGAGGAATGGAGCACTCATCAAGATCAAAAGGGATTTCGTGTTCTTGGTGTTTATCAAAATCAAATTATTAAAGTGGAGTACTTCAAGGTTGCGACAATGATTTAGAGGGAGTCTAATATTGTAGAAGTCAATTTCTTATTGTATTCTTGAGACTTTACTAATTGATTTTATCTCTGGGCGTGACCTCGTGGACTAGGTTTTCTGAACCACGTAAAAAATTTCTTGTGTCACGCTACTTTTAGTTTATTTACTTTCTGTTCTTATATTTTGATTCATCAGTAATCTGTCCTGATACATGAAAATATTTGTCTGATCAAACAGTTGTTTAAACCATTCCGCATTAGTTAAATTGTTTGTTAAATTAAGTTGGTAATCTTAAAAAATAGAATTTCAATTGGTATCAGAGCGGTTCATTAAACTCTTAGTGAGATCTTGTGTTTTTCTTTCCGCTTGTTTGTGTTTCTGCTTGAAACATGTCATTTTTTGTCGAAAGGAGTTCTATAACTCGTCCACCATTTCTTAATGATTCAAACTATCCTGATTGGAAGGTTATAATGAAAGCCTTCATGAAATCTCAAGATGAGAAGGCGTGGAGATCTGTCTTGACATGTTGGTCAACACCGACTGAGGTTGATGCAAAAACTGGTGAAACAACGGTAAAATCTAAGTTAAATTGGTCAGCTATTGCTGATTTATTGTCCAGTTACAATAACAAGGTCTTACACAATTTGTTCAATGGTGTTGGTGAATGGTATATTAAACTTATATCCTCTTGTGATTCGGCTAAACAAGCTTGGCAAATCCTTCAAACTCAATTTGAAGGAACTGCTAATGTCAAGTTTTCTAGGTCCATTATGTTACAAATATAATTTGAGGATCTTAGAATGTCTGAAACTGAAATTCTCACTAAATTTTATGAGAGATTGTCTGATGTTGCTAGTGAATTTTTTGCCTTAAGTGAAAAATTAGATGAATCTGTGTTAGTTCAAAAAAATTGTTCATATTTTCCCTAACAGGTTTAGCACCAAGCAAACAGTAATGGAGGAGGCCAAAGATCTGAATTCCATGAAAGTGGAAGAACTAACAGAATCTCTAAAAAAATTTGAACTGAATAAACAGATCAGACAAAAGGAAAAGTCGGACAAGGTAAAAGAAAAAGAAAAATCTATTGCATTGAAAAGTTCAGAAAATGTAAGTTCAAATAATGAAGATGATAATGAGTTGGCTCTATTGATAATAAATTTTAAAAAAATATATGAAAATATTGGGCAATAAAAAGAATTTTTCTAAATTCTCAAAAGGGATCACATCTTCTAAACCTTTTGTTCCTAACAATAAAATGGGAGTTCAATGCAGATAGTGTGATAATTTTGGTCACATTCATCCAAAATGTGCAAATACCTTGAAAAGAAAAAAAAAAAAAAAAGGAATGAATGCTACTTTGAGTTATAATGACTCTGAAAGTAGTGATGAATATGGTGAAAATGTTGCTTTGACATCTGTGTTCTCTAGTCTTCCTTTTTTTTTTGCAGGAAAATAAAAATCTTGTTTGCCTAAACAATATTGTTTCAGTAAATAAAGTTACTGTTTATATGACAGGTACTGATGATGTTGTTGACACTAATGAATCAGAAGTCAATGAAGATTCGCTAGAAGAATCTTACAGTAAATGTATGATGAATGGGTAAAATTATGTGTTGTAAATCTGTCAAATGCAAAGATTATCAAATCTCTTTCTTATAGAAAAATATGAACTTGAATCAAATTCTAAAGTTTTTGAAATTGTGATTTTTGATAAAAACTTAAATTAACCGTATGAAAAAAGAGCTTGATCTTATAAAGAAAAATGTTAAGATGCTTGATCAAGGATCTACTATCTTTGAGGAGGTCCATAATGCAAGCCAGCGAAACAATGCTGGGTTGGGATCTAAAGGGTCTCAATCAAAAGGAAAAATTGTGTTTGTTCAAGTCTGTTCATTACCTGTTTTGTCTTCTGATCTTACATTGCAGGTTTCTGATCCATCAACATCTCAAAATGTCTCATCAACAAAGAGACAGATAGGTAAGAATCTTACGTCCCATGAAAGGACTAAGAAATCCATTCTCATTTGCCATTTTTGTGGAGTCAAGGGTCACATTCGACCAACGTGTCTTACAAAGATGAAGTTTTCAATTAAAATTATTTTCATCATGTGAATTTCAAAACGGTGCAAAAGAAACATCCTATGCCTAAACAAATGTGGGTAAGAATATAATTTTCCTAGAAAGTTGCCAAATGGGGAGATTGTAAAATCCAAATATTGGCTGACTTTTTCAATGAATATATTTTTCCAATTATGTATTAATTTTGAAATTTTATAAATGGTAATTGGTGGATTTTATATTAAATAAAATATAGTCAAGTGTGTTTATTTATTTATGTTAACTTTGTTTATAATGAGTATGTTTAATATAGAATTGATCACTATGTATATTTCATGATTTTAATTGATTTAAATTGAGTAACTTGAAATATCTTTGTGACCAAGTAAGATCAATTATGAAATGAACCTGGTCTGAAATTAAGTCCAGGTTCGTCCATTTTATGATGATACAGAATGATATTCTGTTACATTCGGATTTTTTTTTGCAGTAAAGGTAATTGAGAGTTATTTTTAGAAACTCTCTGATTTGATCTTATTAAGATCAAGAATGAGATTGGCTTTGCTTAGGGTTTCCTAAACTCTATAAATATCATATCTAAGCAGCAACTAATCTTAGCTCTTCTCCATTCTAACATTTCATATTTTGAAGAGTTCTTTTTTATGTAAAGAGTAGTCTTTGTTAAACTATTGCTTTGTTTGTTTGTTTTGCTTTGTGTTGTTTATTCTTAAACAAGTCATAAAGCTTGTGAGAGTGGCATACAATCTTCGGGAGAAGATTTTCTTAAGTCTCACTTTGCGAGGAAGCTAGCGCTCATTAAGATTAGAAGAGATTTCGTGTTCTATGTGTTTATCAAAATCAGATTATTAAAGTGGAGTACTTCACGATTCCGACAAGAATTTAGAGGGAGTCTAATCTTGTATAAGTCAATTGCTTATTGTATTATTGAGACTTTACTAATTGATTTTAAGTGATCTCGTGGACTAGGTTTTCTGAACCACGTAAAAAACTTATTGTGTCACGTTACTTTTAGTTTATTTACTTTATGTTATTATATTCTAATTCATCAACAGTCTGTCCTAATACATCATAATATATGTCTTATCAAAGAATTTTTTAAATCATTCCACATTTATTAAATTGCTTGTTAAATTCAATTAGTATTCTTAAAAAATCAGAAATTCATATCCAAAAATATTTCACAAATAAGAAAAAAAGAAACATAATAAAATAATTTGTTTTATTGTAAATAACTTACATTAGATCGTATGCATCCCCATTTTACGGAAGCAAGTGCGCTTATTTTGTAGGAATCAATACAGAAATTAACATTAAATAAGTGTTTATCAAAATCAGATTATTAAAGTGGAGTACTTCACGATTCCGACAAGAATTTAGAGGGAGTCTAATCTTGTATAAGTTAATTGCTTATTGTATTATTGAGACTTTACTAATTGATTTTAAGTGATCTCGTGGACTAGGTTTTACGAACCACGTAAAAAACTTATTGTGTCACGTTACTTTTAGTTTATTTACTTTATGTTATTATATTCTGATTCATCAACAATCTGTCCTAATACATCATAATATATGTCTTATCAAAGAATTGTTTAAATCATTCCACATTTATTAAATTGCTTGTTAAATTCAATTAGTATTCTTAAAAAATCAGAAATTCATATCCAAAAATATTTCACAAATAAGAAAAAAAGAAACATAATAAAATATTTTGTTTTATTGTAAATAACTTACATTACATCGTATGCATCCCCATTTTACGGAAGCAAGTGAGCTTATTTTGTAGGAATCAATACAGAAATTAACATTAAATAAAGATTCATATAGAACGAATATAATTTTAACTATCAATTTTGATAATTTTATGATCTTATTATTGTCTTAAATTTGCGTGAAAGGAAATAAAGTGCTTGATGTCATCACCAATGTGAAGTGTATGTTGCCCCATTGGAATCTTTCTATTTCCAAATTTGTCCACAAAAGTTAAGTGCTTGCAAACATCAATATTGACTGTGACTTGTTGTCGCGAGTTAGCTCCTAAATGTACCTTTTGAAAGCCCACCAGCTGCTTTTGGGCAACCATTCTTCCAATGGGTGGGCTTGAGAATACAAGCAATGTGTGAGTACCATCCATTAACCCATTATTTTGAACCTCAATATGGACTCCAAAAGAGAGCGAATTACAATTTGTGTGGGTGACTTCAACATTCTTACTTAAATTTTTTAAACTTGTCAAGGATTGTGTGTTGACGATTGGAATAGGAACTTGTGTAGGAGCCTCAACTACTTTATGAGTGAATTTCGTGTAGCTTAGACCATAACCGAAAGGATAAACAACAGGGCCTTTATAGAAGCGATAAGTTCTACCAGGATACCCTAATTTCGCATTCGGCCTAAGGTCCATGATTGTCATTGGAACCTTAGCTAGGTACTTTTGGGGATACCATGTCATTGGAAGCTTTCCTCCTACAATTTAAAAAAAAAAAAAAGAATATAAATCTATAGTGATAGAAAATATAATTACCCACATTAAGAGAAATATATAGAAGAAACTAATTAAAGGCAAACCATTGTTAATTATAAATGAAATGATTATCAAAACTTCAACCAGTAATGTCACACAATAAAATTAAACTTATGTCTGGCCGCATTAAAATAATATAGTCGCATATAATATACCATCAACTAAAACTAGATAAATTTATACCTGGATTCTTGGAACCGAATAGAACATCAGCAATAGCAGCTCCACCAGCTTGTCCAGGGTATCCAACCCAAAGGATGGCACCAATGCGAGGATTCCTTTTTGCGAATGAGATATCAACAGGCCCACCAGACATCAAGACTAGTATGGTTGGACCTTTAGAGGCAGCAGCAACTCTAGAAATGAGCTCTTGTTGCCGTCCCGGTAAGAGAATGTCGACTCTGTCTCTAGACTCCGCTTCTATGGATTGATCTAAGCCTATTACTAATACTGTTGCATCACCATGTTCGGCTGCAGCCACTGCAGCTCCTAAATGCTCATTGTCGTAACAAGAAACATCATTGCAACCTGGTTGGTGGATGGTTTTCGCATACCTTCCAATTCCTTGTAGAGGTGTGGTATAACCACAAGGAACACCTTAAGCAAATAAAAATAGAATGATACTTAGGAACATGCCTTGTGAAAAACCTACATTAATTGACTTTGTTCAAAATCAATAAAAGAGTTGATGAATGGAAGACGTATACCAGCGTAGTTTCCTATCATGGTGTCAGTGACATTAGAATTAGGCCCAATGACAACAATGGTTTTATGGCGTTTAGTAGAGAGTGGTAAAGTGCGCCTATGATTTTTTAGCAGAACAATGCCTTGGTGGGCAGCATCAAGGGCCAACTGTTGGTGGCCCGGGCTGCACACATCACTTGGGCCCAAGTTTCCAAATGGCTGAGAAGATGGTTCGCCATCAAAAAGGCCTAGTCTCATTTGGACCGTGATTGTGTTAGTGAGAGCTGTGTTGATGTCATTCTCACTTACCAAACTTCTATTTACAGCTACTTCTGTGTGGTCCTTTAGGAATGGCCCACAATCCAAATCCAGCCCTATATATGTACCATGAAGTGTGTAAATTAACTCGTGTTATAAATATCGATTTAATAATAAAATGAAAATATACACATATACCAGCTTTAATTGTAATAGCTGCTGCTTCTTCTGGAGTCTTAGTATAATGTTGGCTATCATATAAGACACCAACCGAATCACAGTCTGAAACGATGTACCTGTTTTGTGTCCAACAAAGTTTGAAAATGTTAGTCAATAACTAAGTATAGTTTAGACAATAAAACAAATATTTGAAATGGGGCCATCGCACTCACCCATTGAGGTTCCATTGACCTCTAATTATGTCTTTTAAGATATTAGGGTTAGCACAAGTGGGTATTCCATTGACTTGATTGTAGGAGCACATCACACTTGCAACATTTCCTTCCAACACACAAGATTTGAATGGTACGTTATAAGTTTCTTCGAGATCCTGCTGGCTAACCTTTGCATTGTAATGGTAGCGGTCCACACCATTCCAATTGTCAAGATCATAAGCCGTGTAGTGCTTGCAGCAAGCAGCAACCTTCAGGCGATTTCCTTCTCCATTGCCTTGGAGTCCTTTGACATAGTTGGCCGCATACTTTCCAGACAAGATGGGGTCTTCCCCAGGAGTTTCTTGGCTTCGTCCCCACCGAGGGTCTCTCAGTATGTTTACATTTGGGCTCCAATATGTCAGTCCAGCCTGTCCTCCATTATACATTGCTCCTGCTTCATCAGACACAACCTACATTATTGATAGAATCATAAGTACTTAACAATATATATATATATATATATATACATATAATCTATATATACTCATCACGTACTCGCCCAATTTCTTGCCATAATGACTCATTGAAAGAAGCAGCAGTAGTAATGACTTGGGGGAAGCTAGTGGCCCCAGGGAAGGCCCCACCAAACTTAGTCCCGGGACCAGTATTTGCCACCCCATGAAGGGCCTCCGACCACCACTCGTATGCCTGAATTCCAAGCCTTGGCACCCCTGCAGCGGTATTCACCAACAACTTGATCTTTTCTTGTAGTGTCAGCCGTCCAATCAAGTCTTTCACTCTCACATCTGTAGGCAATGTCGTTTTACAAAAGGTTAGTTCCTTGGTGAATGTGTTCTGGGGGTCACATGCAAACGGTTGTCGAGCTTCGACGTTGGTTGCTCTGAGCGTTATGCAAAATACAAGAACCACATGAAAAATAAGAGCAGAATTCAAGAACTTGTCGTTAATATTGGCTTTGTAGTTTCCCATATTTGATTAATTAATTTGACTAAACTTTAATTGATTCTTTCTTGGAGATTTGTTTGAAGTGATCAAGTATTTATAGTTGCAGAAGAAGAAGATGTTTCAGAGTATTTTGTTTTTTACGTTTAGATAAGTTGTTAAAACTGTGAAACTAAAAAAAAAAAAATTAAATAATAGTGAAAATGATATACCATGTAACTATATTTAGCTAATCAGTAAGAGAATTCAATATTATCTTTTCAGCTCTATTACGTAATATTTAATTGGATGGATAATATTAATAAATAATATCCTTACAAACTGAATTTTATTTGGAAGATTTATTACAGATAATTGCAAATGTTTGAAAACTGTTTACTTTATATATACCACCGAACTAATCATAATAACTAGTTGTTCTGCTAGCTCAAATGATCAAACATGTGAAACTTGTTATTGTTTGAAAAAACTAATACATAATTTGGATATTATGTTAATTAATCAATGTAGATATATTATATTTAACGTTTCTCGTTAATTTACTTCTATTAATACACATACATAATATATATACTAAATTTCCTAATAATTGATCGTGATACTTCTATATATATTTATATTTGTATAAATTCCTTCATCTTAATGGGGCATAATACAGTACACCATTGATTGATATTATTGTAACCAGTACATTCATGTTAATGCATTTAATATAAATTTATTGAATATCTACTATGCAATTATTAATAGTGTTCTAATCTTCAATAATATGTGAATGTTTTTAGTTTTCTAGTTTCACAGTTTTTGGTTTAGAGGTGAATTAAGTCTCAAAATGGGTATTCCTTTTTTTTTTTTTAATACTTAATTTGGTTGTGTTTTATGTTAGTTGTTGTGTCTTTGGTTCTCAATGCTAAATTGTTAAAGTATCAATAATAAATTAGGAAGGAGAGATTGAAGATATAACAACAGGTACCTTCTTTTCTCTACTACTAGTTTGAGAGTTCTCTTAATCAAATTTCACCAACAAATGGTTGTCTTTGAAGTATTTGATATAGTATTTTGAGGTTTTGATGTAACTTTTCCATGATTGATTTAGTCAGTAAAGACAGCTATATGTTTTCCATGATAAACATGGTTTAGTAAAGTTCTTAATACTTGTATTAAGAATAATTATACTTATACACAGTAGAAGATCACATTTCCTATAGCACTGCACTATAGCCATTTAGTACATAATATGTAAATGTATTAATTATTCCCAAATATGTATAGCCGAAAGAGATTTTGTAATTATATTGTTTGCTTTTCATATATATATATATATATGTATATATATTTATAGAGAGAGATGAGAAGGAGGCTTTTCCATGGTGTCAGCTATATACTCTACTTCTTATTTCTATTATATACATAGTCTTCTCTTTCTCTCTCAATTCAAACACCTTTGAAATAACTCAGTTCGTTGCTGTGCTACCGATGCTGTTGCATATACTACATCTACATCTGATTGTATAAAAATAATAATAAGAGAGAACTTACATACTAATATATATATAGTGGTTATATATACTATGAATGTAGTGGTTATGAAAGATCGAAAAGCTCAAGAAAGAACAAGCGGATCGGACCGATGAGTTGAGTTCTTTGGTATCTAGTTAAGTTGAGACATTTATTGGTTATGTAATAAACTCTCCCACTCTTAATTATTAGCTTCGTTATGCCTTTGAATTCAATTCACTCCAAGAATTTTCCATGACATGATCTGTGAATTTGATTTTTGGACATTCACTTCATCACTTTTCTTCTTTCTGGTTTCTGTTTAGGTTATATTTGATCTTTATTTCAACTCTCATTGTGTTCCCAAGATTGATATTTCTTCATTTGATATAAATATAAATTAAATCTATTGTTGGATTGTATTTGAATAGACAAAATACCTTGGTTTGTACACTATGTTTTTGTATAAAATAATATACTGTCTAACTTTAGTCTCCCAATTTTGGGTGTAACTGTTAGTTCTTGAATTGAATATTATAGTTCTACCTAAAACTTGATTTTGTTATGATCAATCACTACCAAAACTTTTTATAAAAAAAGGCTTTCATTCCTTTTTAAACCTTTTGATCAACTCATTCATGCTGGTATGAGTTGCCATGCAAGAAAATAACTTAAAAAGATGTTTTAGTTAATAGTGGTTATATATATATTGTAGAAGGATAATACTGCAAGGATCATGCTCTGTGGCATGTCTTGATGGGTTGCGAGTGTATATATTGTAGAATGAGTGTATATATTGTAGAAAGATAGTACTGCTGGGGTCATGCTCTGTGGCATGTCTTGAAGGGTTTTAATTCTTATTTTGCCAACACTTTCTTGAAGTTCTGTCGTGCCCAGCAACTGGGTTGGAATCCAAAGAGTACTTGGATTATAATAATATTCAATCTTAAGTAAAGGTTTATGCCTCCATTGAAATTTTTATTATTATATTGATTCAAATGCTTGATATTTGACATATTCCCATTAATTGTCTTGGTATGCTTGATATTCTGTTTGCTTGATTCAAATGCTTGATATTTGACATATTCCCATTAAAGTCTACATGTTATGCTTGATATATTAACTCATACTCTCTTGTCATATTCCCATTAATTGTCTTATGCTAAGATACCATTATGTCTTAATCTTATGCTTTTGTATTGTTTTATGGAGATTTTACTATTGAATTTTATTATGGAGATTTAAATGATTTTATTTCTATAATTTAATGGTGTTTATTCTGTATTGTAGGCTAAAACTCTACTTGGATATTTAAGAGAACCAAGACAATTATATAAGAGAACCAAGACAATAAGAAATTTTTCTTCAAGTTGTTGGGTATTATTTTCTTTCATGCTTGTAAGAATTATGTACAGTGAGGTTTTTATTTATGTATATAGTTTTTTTGTGTTCTACCATTGTATGTAATAGATAGATTAATTTCAATTGTAAAAGTTAGATTGTTTTTTAAAAGGAAGACAATTAAATTCTTAATATAATTAACTCATTGTAAAAGTTTTGTTATTATGATCTATAATTTTTTAGATTTGTATACAAATGTTTCATTTAAATCATAATTTTTAATTTAAAATAAATATAAATTAATTTTCTAAAAATTAAAAGTATAAATTTTAAGAGCACGCATTGTGCGTCCTAAAAAAAATTCGTCGGCGTTGCCAGCAACGATGACACCTAATAACTGTCGGCGTAACCAGCAACGACGACACCTAATAACTGTCAGCGTAGCTACCTCTACGCCGACATAGGCAAATACAACAGTTAGTCGACTGTCGTCGTTGCTCAATAGCGACAGTTAAAACTGTCGGGAAATCCCATTTTTGTAGACGAATTCGTAGGTGAAATCTGTCCAATTTTGATCCCGAGGTGATACAATGAGTTCGGATGTGCTCCTCTAATTCTCGAGCACACTCTCTCATCTCAGCCATCTCTTCATCTCTAGTTTGTGGAGGATCAATAGTAAATGGAGTTTTGTCCCTTATGTTAAGGATACATACATATCCTTTATGATGGCCACGTCATTTTTCGAAGACAGTTTGTACCAAAGACAAGTCATCATCTTCAGGCGCACTCGAAACTGGTGTAGAAGTCTCATTATCAGTTGACTGTGACTATTGTGTGTCGCGATATGCACGTAATTCGTCTTATAATACAATATATAATGTAATTATGTATTGTAAACAAACAATTAAGAAATTGAAAAATGTTTTAAAAAAACTTAACGTACCTAGGTTTTTTTGGTTGTTTCTGTCACCCACCTTGTGCCTGATTTATGGTGAGTATCCATCCAGTTATCTTGGATCGGCTCAAGTTGCCCAGTCTCTAAATTGCGATGTCACGTACATATTTTTTTTTAAAATAATAATTAAACGTAAATAAGAAAAACAAACTTAAAAAGAATTAATTAACTAATTTTTTTATAACACAGCGCTGGGATTGACTAGGAACCTCCGTAGTTGAGCTCTTTTAGTTTCTTCTTATTTTCCTTGTTGACCCCAGAATGTTTCTGCAAAAAATTTCTGTTAGTAATATATTTAATTAAGAGAGTTAAGTTTAGCAAGAAATTAATACCATAATTTCTAGGCGTTAGAAAAATTCTATGCCTTTTCGCTACTGCATATTTGTGCAACCACCATAATGATTTTCTGGCCATTAATCGTTAAATGCTCCTTAATATCTTACTTCCAATCAGAATACTTTTTGACACATGATGTATCAATGCCTCTCAAGATCCCAGGCATGTGCCCTTGTCCATATCTGGTACACTTGATATCAAACAAATCATCCTAAATTATAAAACATTTATTAGTAAATATGATATATAATTAAATATAATTAACATAAATATAGAAATTACTTATTACCTCTAGATGTGCAAGTATTCTTTGTTTCGAGGCATTTGGTACTTTTGACCATTGAGAACAGTCTGGATCTGTGTACTGTTGAACAAGTAATCACAGCTCTCTTGAGAAATTTGAGTTGTAATTTTCGATCTCTTTATATGTTCTCCCTCGCACGTCCCACTTGAGAGGGAGAGGACGCCCCAACTCTTCCCTTTTTTCTCATGTGCTCAATCCTTTGTGGCATCCACACTTGTTTGGAGGCGCTATTGTATGCAAATTTAGTAATTTTTAATTAATATGTATTAATTGTTAAACTTTAAGGAGTGTATCAATCTGTAATGTAGTTCACAATTATCTAGGATATCTGACAGTCCACGTGGAGGATCGCATCCTCCACCATCATCCCCGTGAGATCGAGCAAAAATGCCAGTCATATCTGTCAAATTAATTGATATTAAAATTACATTTATACTAAACATAATAACTATAATAATCAATTATTGTAAAACATAATTACTTAAACATATTATAAAATTACCACTTAATCATCACTATAATAATCTTCTCTATCACCATCAGTTTCTATGTGTTCATCAACTTTTTCTATGTGGCGTCCATGCTTGTTTGGAGGCGCTATTGTATGGAAATTTAGTAATTTTAAATTAATATTTATTAACTGTTAAAATTTAAGGAGTGTATCAATCTGTAATGTATTACATCGTTCACAATTAGCTGGGATATCTGACAGTCCACGTGGAGGATCGCATCCTCCACCATCACCCCCGTGAGATCGAGCAAAAATGCCAGCCATATCTGTCAAATTAATTGATATTAAAATTATATTTATAGCAAACATAATAACTATAATAATCAATTATTGTAAAACATATTTACTTAAACATATTATAAAATTACCACTTAATCATCACTATAATAATCTTCACTATCACCATCGGTTTCTATGTGTTCATCTTCCTCTTCCTCTTCATCATCTTCTTCTATGAATTCAGCTTCCTCTTCCTCCTCCTCCTCTTCCTCTTCCTCTTCCTCCTCCCTCTCCTCCTCAATTGAAACATTATCTATCTCAACAAATTGTAATGGAGCCCTCGTATGTTCAAAGTTGATTTGTGGCAACGGACCAAGTCAACGAATAATTGGAAATAAGAGGAACTAGTGTTGTGCATAACATCTATTTACATCCTCCAGTTGTTCTTCAACTAGTGGGATGTCCCACACATTTCTGTGATGCACTACTTGGAAGACTTTCCAGTGAGATTTATTTTTAAGGTCATCAATGTAGAATACTTGGTTAGCCTGAGTTGCTAAGATAAATTTATCATCTTTGAACGCCTCCGTACTAGTTTTAATACCGGTTATGTTTTGCTCAGACTTTAATCCTGAAGACCAATTACTGTCAAACCATTTGCACTTAAATAATACAACAGAACAACCAGAAAGATATGACATCACTAAAACTTCTTCCAACTGGTCGTAATAAGTATTATTTTCAACACCCGCTATATAGACTCAACTATTTTAAGTTTTGCGATTCTTGTCCCTTTCATAACTCAAAAATCTAACTCCATATACAACACACCCAAGGTACGAAGCAACATGAGTTGAAGAACCATTTGCTAAAGAGATTAATTCTTCATGTACTTCCGAGAAACCCCTTTTTCCAAAGATGATAAATCTTATTATAAAACCAATTAGGAAATTCCTTTCTATGTAATTGGTCTAGGTTTTCAACACCTCGAGTCTGAAGAATTTCCATATGCTCTCTACAACGAACAAAAACAATCAATACTAGAGTTACTAATAAGTATTATAATAAACATGCAATGAAAGGATGAACTACTTTAATTACTTACTAAAGATATGGCAAGATCTCTTTGCAGTTATTTAGTATATACAATCTGCTGTTTTCTTTACTTCATCATCCAAAGTTGTAAAGGATTTCTTACCAATTGGACGACCCTGAGATCGAAAGACCGGCATCTTTTTAAGTGATGGGCCAACATCTACATTTCGGTCTGGACGATTGAACTTTGTTTCAATTTCTTTCAAGTACATGGAGCAAAATGTTAATGCCTTATTGACCACATATCCTTCTGTTATTGACCCCCCTGAATGTGCTTTATTACAGACATTATTCTTCAACTTTTTCATGTACCTTTCAAGAGAATACATCCACCTCATGTGAACCGGTCCTCCAAGTATTGCTTCTTCCGGTAAATGTATTAGTAGATGGACCATGATATCGAAAAAAGCATGGGGAAATGTTTTCTAACTTGCAAACAATCTCAATAATTGAATTTTTCTAAATCTGAGACTTTTAAAATTCTAGTACAAACGAGCTTGAAGAAAGTGCATAACTCAATAATAGTTGTACTAATCGATTTCTCTAGCAATGCATGCACACCAACTGGAAAAAGGTGTTGCATAATGATGTGATAATCATGTAATTTCAAACCGGTGATCTTGTTTTCATTATCAATCACATTCTTCCTTAGGTTTGATCCAAAACCATCTGGAAATTTCACTGATTTAAGAAATCAACAAAACTTTTGGCAATCTTCAATAGTGAATGTGAACTTGGTCGCATGCTTTTGTGTCGACCATTCAAATTCTTCAGCTGTAACTATGGTCTCATCTTCATCTTCTCCAAGTCTACTCTGGCACTAATTGTATCTTTGGTCTTATTCTCCAGCTTAACTATTGTGCCAACTAAACTATTGCACACATTTTCCTCAACATACATAATATCTAGATTGTATCGCAACATTATGTTGGCCGAATATGGGAGCTCAAAAAATATACTTTTTTTCTGCCAAACTACTTGCTCTTTTGTACGCTTTCTTTTTTGCCACTATATTTTACATGGTTACCAGGAAGAGAATTGGGTATAAAACTCATTTGTGTGAACATATCTTGCATGGTTAATGGCTTTGGTGGTAGTCTTTCTTCAACAACACCATATGTTTTGTCCTCCCTTCTAATAGCATGTTTGATTGGTAAAGAAATGTCTATGGCCATAAAAAACATCATTCTTTTGTAAACGAATAGATGGTGTTTCCACATTGCATGTAGAGCAGACATGATAACCTTGGCTAGTCTATCGAGAAAGGCTTATCCTTGCTTGGTAATCGTTTATAGTCCACATCAAAGTTGTTCGAAGAGTGAAGAAACTACCATTGACTGCATCTTGAGTCTATACACTGATAACCCATAATTCTTTTAACTCATCAATCAATGTTCTTAAGAAAACATCAAAATCTTTTCCTGGCGAATGAGGTCTCGATATTAATAAGCTCAACATGAAATTAGTTTCTCTCATGCACAACCATGGTTCCAAGTTATATGTCGTCAACACAACTAGCCACATACTATAAGAACGACTCATATTACCAAAAGGATTGAATCCATCTGCAGCCAATCCAAGGTGCGCATTCCTGGGTTCCATTGCAAACGTTGGATTATTTCAGTCAAAGTCCTTCCAAGCTTTCCCATCAGTAGGATGGCGCAATACACCGTCTTCTTTTATATGTTGCTCGTGATGCCATCCCATATGTTGAGCAATGTCCCTCAATGCATATTTTCGCATTAACCTAGGAGTTAAAGGAAAATAACGTATCACTTTATGAGGCACTTTCTTGCCCTTGGTGTTTTTGTCCACCCACTGATCCTCCCCACAAACAGGACATTTTCTTTTTCCAGCATGTTCTTTCCAAAACAATGCGCAATCATGCTTGCAGACATGGATTGACTCATTGTCCAATCCAAGTTTACGTAACAACTTTTTCGCTATATAATGTGATTTTGGAAGTTTATTTGGGGCTGGAAATGCATCATCTAACAACTCCAGTATTCCATCAAATATTTTGTTGAGAATTTTTCCCAACACTTTGAAATGCATCAACTTCACTAGGAAATTCAATGATATGTAATTTTGATACCCAAGGAATAATGGAGCCTCGATTTCAGCAAACAAATCGTTACAATGTTGCCCAACCCTGTAGTCTATTGTAGGTATCTCTTGATCGTGCTCATTCTCTTCATATTCGTCATTATCATTTTGCATAACATCATTGAGAACATCCATCATTTCATCTTCATCATTTTGATCTATCACTTTCCTCATTGGTATTATTTCATCCTCTCCATGCCAATGCCAATTGGTATATTTCCGTAGAAAACCATTTACAAAGAGATGATTTTCTAATACACCAATCGTCTGAAATTCAACTTTGACACACCTCCTACATGGACATTTCACCAATCCCCTTGAGTCAACGCACTGTCTAGCTCTCTAAAGAAAATCCATCACGCCAACTTCATACTCATCAAATAATCGATCTGTCAAATTAATCCAGCTCTTGTCGATTGACATTGAATGAGTGTAGCACTGCACGAAACTCTTATCATCAAACTTACAATCAATTTGTGTGTGTGTTCTAATCCACATTTTCACTCAATTTCTATAAAGGTAAAGAACATATCCCATTCAGGTTTACAATATACATATAATGTGATTTGCACTCATAATATTGTTACATGTTTGTAAAAATTTAGGCAGCACCTCCTTATAGTTCTCATAAGTGCGCAAACTAAAATTAAGTCTGCCCACTTACGAGAATAAAAGAGATGCATACTGAAATCTCCACAAATGAAACAATAAATAAGTAACAAATCACTCTATAGGTATATAGTAATCCCAAATTGTTTGAACTAGACAATTCAAAGAGAGGCAAATTTAAGATTCATTAATGACTCACCCTCTCCGAACAGGTCTAAGGCTTTTAATGAAAATAGAAATAATTAAAAAAATGATCACTGTGGCATAATAACACACTATTCTATATTTGGTAATAATTTCTTATCACCAAAGACAAACAAATAGATCAATTTTTTGTCTCATAATATCTTATGTTATTTTCAATGAATTATAATGTTTTATGATATCTAATTGTAATATGTTTAATAATTATCTTTATTTTTTATATTTAACTATTTAAATTTATTAATACTTAATCTTTGTTTCAATATTAAATTTAGTAATTTTAACATTATTTTGATTAGAATAAAAATTATTTTAAAAGTATTAGACTTACTGTTTTTCTTCTAAATTAAACTACTGTATTATTTTCAATTAATTATATAATAAATTTTAATTAGTTTTATATTTAATATTTAACATGAAAATGTTCAATAATATTTATAAAATTTATTTTCATCATAATTAAAAAAAATTAAATTTACTTGTTAACTCACTAATGAAAGCAATTAAATGTTTACTTTATTGAAATATTTTTTTATTAAACATTTTATTTGATATCCTAAATTAATATAAAAAAAATCAGCAGCAACATAACGGTTATATTTTCATCTATCCCAAAATAAAAAATCGGCAAACAACACCCAGAAAATACCTAGAGAAAATAACAGAACATTGCAAACACGTTTTTATAACTAAAAGTCAAATTACTTACAAAAGTATACTATTAAAGCATATTAAATCTAATTACAAAAATATACTAATAAAGTATAAGACTAAATAAAAATAATTAACTTAAAGGTAATCTAAAATACAATTTATAGGTTCTATAATCTACTTAGTTTAATTTGTACATAATTTTTACCAAAACAACAAAGAATCTATTTTAATACCAAAAATATATATTAATTAACCATCTAACAATTTTCTAATCCCTAATCCCATTTTCACTAGTAAATAATTTTAAAATCTAATAATAAAAACATTCACACCCTAATATTTATTTATTTTATATTAAAAAAGTTTTAAAAAAACTAAAAATAATCACACCCTAATATAATAACAGATTTCTATTAAAACTAATATTGATTCATTTATATATAAAAATTAAAAATATTAAAATAAATACCTAAGATCTATATAAAAAATAACCACTTTTATATAAATATATATATATATAAAGCTAATAAAATTGAAAAAAAAAATCCAACAAAACTGAAAAATTTAAAACAAATTACCTTTGAATATTGAAAGAGCAGGCCAACTTCTAATCCTTCACTATAGAAGAAAAATCGCACCAAGAATGCTTTCAAACAAAAAATAAACAAAACAAAAAAAAATGATTTATCATTTTATACATATATATAAATATGTATACATATACATATATATAATGAAGGAAATATGCTTTACCTTAAAAAATAGAGAGAAAACCTAAAATTTTGGAGAGAATCAGAACTAAACATGGAGGTTTAGTGAGAGAGAAATGAGGTGTTTAAGTGACAGAGGCGGAGTGCAGAGGAGAGAGTAAGGTTGCTGTGAAAATCAGGGAAAGAGAAAGAAGAAGGGGTCACGTGGTCCAGGATATGTAATGACCTTATGCCGAGAGGCACTTAACATTTTCCCAGCCCATGAATAAGTCCCGCCTTTCTGAAAATGAAACTATCGAGAACTTGTTCTCGGTACAGAGTTATCGGTAAAAACAACATTTTTTGTAGTGCTTGTTATAAGTGTTGACCCTGATTTTGGCCAACTGACACTGAGTCGAATATGCTTGATGTGGACATATGCGTTGAAATGAATGTGATGACAAAAAAAATAAAGCACACAAGAGTTTATAATGGTTCGGCCCCAGAATCTGGTAACAACCTACGTCCACTTGAACTGTTATTGATATAGAATTCAAAGGAGTGATCAAAGAACTAGGGTTCAATGAGTTTCACCGACCTCTAAAGAACAAAACAATATATCAAATAAAATAACTCTAATCTCAGATAATTAGAAAGCCAAAAGTCCCTTCCTTGAGCTACCTTTCTCTATTTATAGGCTCAAGGGGGATTACATTAATTTGTTACATATATTCTTTCCTAAATAATCAGATACTCAGGAAATCATGGGAGTCAATCTCGGGATTGACTAAGATCTTTATAAAATTATCATGAGACACGCGAAACCTGCGACCATACTGGTCGCAGGTAAACTTCAACAGCCTTTTTCTTGTAATGTCTTTATTGGTCGATATCCTAGCAGAATTCCGCCAGGTGTCAGCCACGTGCCCAGAAATCACTTGCCACGTCATCCGTGCTTGTTTTTTGGATAACATTTGCCCCCCAAGTTTATTTATTATGAGCAATGAATAAACTTTTGAGGAAACGACCCTTCAGTTACCCCACCAGACTTGTCAGAAAAATTCGTGCAATCTTGGAAAAAGCAACCTACCCTTGTCTAATCACTGCTTTTCGGCTCCCAAGTAACCTTTCGACGGCTATCACCCTTCCCAATGCTTCGAAAAAAAGGAAACTGATGATTACTCCCTTTTAATGCCACAGACAAAAATATATATAGTCTCTCCAAAGTCTTCTTTTCTTTTTTACGCAAGCTATTACTCTTTCAAGAAACCCTAAAATTAGAGCTTTCATTTTCTTCTGGAGACTTTCTTTCAGCGTTTCAAGATTCAGTCCCTGAGTTCTCCGACCCTCAAAAACTCTCTCCAATCTCCACGATCTTTTTTCTAGTAAGTTTCTGGACTCTTATGCTTTATATTTTTGCTGTGCATGCTTCTGTAGACCGACTGCTCGGTTCATTCACTTCTGGGTTAAGATGCATGTCAATAGGGGATTTAATAGGTGATACTGTATTGAATGATATTTCTCTGCCATTAAGGAATTACGAGTTAGTTTGATAGTTGAGATCATGACTTTTAGGACGTAAAACCGAAGTAAAAATTTGATTTTTATGCTAGCTGAAAAACCAAGTTTTTCCCGCCCTAAAAGGAGTTGAAAAAGCTTTTTCAAAAGACTTTTTGCTTTCACTTTTGATCTGTTTCTCAAACTGTTCGTGCGAAAACTTTTAGTTTTTTGTTAGAATGCTGTTGTATAAAAGCTAAACTTTTATACTCGACCAGCGTTATTCTAAAATACTCTCAAAATTCTTCATCCTCACCTCCACATTCTTCTGTTTGCAGACTTTAATGCCAGATTTGTGGGGAGGTGAGCGGCCCATCGACGACGATCTTCTTGCCTCGCTGCTCGAAGGCGAAGAACAACCGATCAACCGAGTTCACGAGATTCCATTTTCCAGAGTTTCCTCTAGACCTCATCCACTGCCACCTCAAATGGCCCGCTCCAAGTATTTAGGCAAGAAAAGCCCTAACTCTGAAAGCAGTCCAAACTCTCCTGCCTAGCCTGATTCTCAGGCTAGGGTTCCCTCGACCAGTGGTCGAGAAAATGCCGCCCCAGATCCTCGTATCCAAGTCAGGGCCTGCCCTCTGCATCAAAACCTTCTTGATGTCGAGTGGTATCTCTCCCCCACCAGCCAAGTGACTCCTCGGATGCTTGCCAATTATCGCAGAAAGTATCCTCTTACAGGATTCAATCTCACAATCCCAGTTGCTGACCAAAGAGCTAACCTTCCCAGGGGTGCCTATAGCGCTTGGTCCATATATCACATAGAGGCGGGGGCTATCCTCCCTCTACATCCTTTCTATCAGGGGGTGGCCAACTATTTCAGTGTCGCCCCCTTTCAAATTACTCCAAACGGATATAGAATGTTGGCCGCACTCTATATCCTCTATAAACTTAAAAAATGGCCAAAAGCCACCCCTCATGAGGTCAATTTTTTCTTCGACCTTAAGTCCAACCCTCAACAATACGGGACGGGCTTCTTCCATCTCTGTCACCAGGAAATTAGCCGAATGTTCCTTGGTGACACTACCCACATTTACAACGTGGGGTAGTACAGTAGAGAGTACTTCCTCACGCCATACATGACTACGAACAACCTGGCCTTCGCTCGAGGAGGTAAAAGATATTTTCACTGGTCGCTACTTTTCTTTAATAAGCTCTCTTGCACTTCTTTAAAGTATATTGTGCCTTTCAGGACCATGGTTATGCCCAAACCCAAGACCAGACATGGTGTTGAGGTCCAACGTACTGGCCAGGATGGCAAACGTTGAAAAAAACGTTAAGCCCCTGGCCACTGATGAAAATCTGAGGCTATCTGGCCTCCTGGCTCCTCGCCATGAAACAAAAGGACCTGTGGTAGCAGATGCCACAGCCGAGGGGGATCTCGAGCAGCAACCTCCGGTGTCTCCTCCCAGAAGGAGACCAATGGGGGTTACTATTAGGGAACCCACTGGCATTCCTTCAGCAGAAAGGCCTTCTGCACCCCAAGGCAAGGGGAAAAAAAAGGCAACAGAGTCTGTCATAGACCTGGATGAATCCTCAGACGAAAACGGTATTGTTATCTTGCTTTTAAATAGCTTGCCAATTCCTTGTCACTTGTTTGACGGGGATGGTAATTTTACGTATACTCCAAATCCAGGGCCAGACGTCTTCGTGCCAGATAGTGAGTGTATGACTAATAGAGTCAGTAGTATAGCGACCAGTAGTTGTAGCTCAGGTATAAAACTTTATGACCTCTTTTCTGTTTTACCATGAATTTTCATCCGCCTTTATCTTACTGTCTGCATATTTTTCTTTATACACAGAGATGGCTACTCCCAACGTTTTCGATCTATATCAGGCTCAGGAGGAAGAAGAATTTCCCCTGGCTCGACGGAAATCATCCAGGAGGCACAATGGAGAATCAAGCCAAGGACCCCCGGCCAAGAAGGGTCGAACATATGATCCTTCTAAGGACGTGCCTACTGGTCAAGCTTTTGCCCAGCCTTTTGCTTCTGCTGAGAAGGAGGCTCCACCCGCTACTACGAATCCCACGCCTGCAGCCACGAAATAGCAGTCCCAGCAAATCGAAGTTCCTGGGACCAAACTTTCACACCGTACCCTGCGATCAGCAAAGGATCACCTTGCACATATCCTGAAGCACGACAGTTGCAAGGAGGCGATGGCTGAGGCGGAGAATATGGGGATTGACCAGATCCTTAACAGGGCTCTAAACGAAATAACCAGTGTAAGCATTTTTTCCTTCTTTGGTTTTTGTTTTTTTTTCTTCCTTGTAATAGATTCTAACTTTTATCCTTTGACTGTAGGCCATGCTGACTGCAACTGCTGCTCGTACCTGCGCTAATGCTAGCATCGACCAGGCTCGGGCAAAGGCCGTCGAGGAGTTCCAGGTGAAAGCCACCGAGGAGCTTCAGGCTGCAGAAGCCAGGCACGCTGGGGAGTTGGAGGTGGTTACTCAACAAAAGGATGCTGTGGTGGCAAAGCTGGCGGAGGCTGAAGCTTCTCGGGCAGCTTTGAAGAAGCAGAGGGATGAATACCAGGATTCCATCCGAACCCAATATCGTGAAGTCAAGAGGCTTAAGGAGGAGCTCCTTGCCAAGGACAAGACCATATCTGTTCTTGAGAGCCAGGTGGAGCAGCTGAAGCTTACCAATGCTAATAATTTAGAGAGGTACAAGAATGCGACACTTCGGTGTTTCTATGACTTTTGGAGACACAACCGAGGTGCCAACTTTAACTACCTTCCAGAAGATGCCAGGAACGCTGAGTTGGCTCCTGCACTGCTCGATTGGCTGAAGAAGAAGAAAGAGCAAGGGTTCCTGCTTCCCCAAGCATCCAGTCGGCCGCTGACACAGAGGAGGGAGGAGTTGTTGAGAATGCAGCCAATCAGACTGCTGAGGAAGACCCTCCTGCTCCTTAAACTTATTCTCTTTTTCTTCAATTACACGACTCACAGGTCGTGTTGTAAAGACAAAAATTTTTACTTTTAAATTTGCTACACGGGCAGCAAACTTTTCCTTTTACTTTAAACAATTACATCCAAGCAGTGATGCTTGCGGTGTAAAATGAGGCCTTATGATATTATAATATTTTTATCTATTATAACATTTGTTCGTATGACCGAACTTAGCATAGTACTTTGGCTTGATTTAGCAAAATATAAATTTTGAAAAATACTCTAAGTACTGTAACATGCTTTCACTCATTTTGTTCATGTGTTTACATACCTCTTGGTATGCTTTGCTATCGATGTACCTTGTATGCCCTTCAAGTGATCGAGGAGCTTTAGGTCCTTGGTCACTTGCCTTGACCACGACCTGTGCGAACATTACTGCTCGATTGTAAACATAACACTTGTAATACAGCAAAACAACACACGTAATGAACAAATACTTGTAAATATAAATTTACAAAGGTTGGCAAGAATGACTGGCTGCGCACAGTCCCTTATAATATCGTATTAAAATGGACTAAACATGTCTTTATGAGTGATCTTAAAAAATCTTACACTTATAAGCGATTAGCCATACAACGTGGCTAACCCTTTTTCGAAACTTGTAAAAAGTAAAAATTAATATAAGTCAGTTCTTTAAAAAGGGCTGTTCATTGGTAGTACTTGCGCAGGTGTTCACCGTTCCAATAGCGTGGAACGAGATCTCCATTCAAGCGTGCAAGTTTGTAGGTGCCCGGATGAAGGACTTCTTCAATCTGATATGGTCCTTCCTAGTTCGGTCCGAGTACTCCAGCAGTGGGGTTGCGGGTATTTAAGAAAACTCGCCGTAGCACTAGGTCACCGACGTTGAATTTCCTTTCTTTCACCTTTGAGTTAAAATACAGGGCGACCTTTTGCTGGTACGCAGCAACTCGGAGTTGGGCTCTTTCTCGTATCCCCTCAATTGAGTCTAGGGACTCCATCATCAGTTGGCTATTTTGGCTCTGGTCGTATGTATTGCGTCAGTGTGAGGGAGGATCTAATTCGACCGGTAACATAGCTTCATACCCATATGCTAAGGAAAATGGGGTATGACCTGTCGCTGTTCGATGAGAAGTTCTATACGACCAGATTACTTCAGGAAGCTGTTCTGGCCAACAGATCTTTAGTTTTGTTCAAGTAGGCCACCATTTTGAGGCCTCATGCTTGATATTCTCCTAGAACATGATTCACTACCAGCTGTGAATCACTGTAAATATCCAGCACCTTTATACTCATGTCTTTTTCCATTCTTAATCCAGCGAGGAGTGCTTCGTATTCGGCTTCATTATTCGATGTTGTGAAGTTGAACCTAATGGCGCAGTGAAACCTATGCCCTTCTGGCGTTATCAAAATCACTCCTGCTCCTGCGTGAGATTCGTTGGACGACCCATCCGTGAATAACTTCCACGAAGGAGCTTCATCTTGGGGCTTAGGCGCACTAGGCTTTTCACACTGCTCGTTGTCTGGGAGCTTAGTGAATTTCGCAATAAGATCAGCCAAGACTTGTCCCTTTACTGCTGCTCGTGGTGAATATGTAATATCGAACTACCCTAGTTCGATTGCCCAATTTAATAATCGCCCAGCTGCTTCTGGTTTTTGGAGGACTTCCCGAAGGGGCTGGTCAGTTAAGACTGTAATGGGATGGTCTTGGAAGTAAGGACGTAGCTTCCTCGAGGCCAAGATTAAATAGTAGGCTAACCTCTTGATGGGAGGATACCTCAGCTCCACTCCGATTAGCCTCTTGCTTACGTAGTAAACCGCTTTTTGTACGCCTTATTCCTCTCGTACTAGTACCGCACTAGCAGCAACTTCGGTGATCGCCAGGTAGATGAACAAAGTTTCTCCTTCGATAGGCTTTGATAAAATAGGAGGTTGTGCCATATGGGCCTTTAAGGCCTGAAAAGCCTGCTCGCAGTCTTCTGTCCATTCGAACTTCTTGTTGCCTCTAAGTAGATTGAAAAAAGGGACGCATTTATCCATCGACTTGGAAATGAATCTACTTAGGGCAGCGATTCTTCCAGTTAAACTTTGTACATCCTTGATCTTCTCTGGCGATTTCATGTCGATCAGAGCTTTTATCTTGTTGGGGTTGGCCTCGATTCCTTTTGAATTAACGATGAACCCCAAAAAATTTCCTGATCCAACTCCGAAGGAACAGTTGAGAGGATTTAGTTTTATCTGGTACTTGTTCAATACATCAAAACACTCTTGTAAATCCTTCACATGTCATTTCGCCTTTTTAGACTTTACCAGCATGTCATCCACGTACACCTCCATGTTTACTCCAATAAACTCTTTAAACATGTGGTTAACCAATCGCTGGTAAGACGCACCTGCGTTTTTCAGTCCGAAGGGCATCACTTTATAATAGCTTAATCCTGTAACGGTCCGAAAGCTGATGTGATCCTCGTCAGGGGGATGCATACTAATCTAATTGTATCCTGAGTATGCATCCATGAAGGAGAGGATCTCATGTCCTGCAGTTGCATCGACCAGCTGGTCGATCCTTGGGAGTGGGAAGCAATCCTTTGGGCAGGCTTTATTGAGGTCTGTGAAATCCACACAGGTTCGCCACTTGCCGTTAGGCTTGGGAACCAGTTCTGGATTAGAGACCCACTACGGGTAGAACGCCACCCGGATGAACCCATTCTCCTTCAGCCTATCGACTTCTTCTTTTAAGGCTCTTGATCTGTCCTTATCGAGCAGCCTTCTTTTCTGTTGCACGGGTGGAAAACTCTTGTCTATGTTCAGGACATGGCTGATAACTGCAGGATCTATCCCAGCCATGTCTTTATGCGACCAGGCGAAGACTTCCTGGTTCGTCCGCAAAAAATCCACCAGTGCATGCTTCGTGGTTGGCTCTAAGTTTTTCCCGACCTTCACGACTCTGGTCGGGTCTTCTTCGTCAAGTTGGACCTCTTCCAGGTCCTCGACGGGTCTAACATTCTCTTCAAAATCCCCAAAGCGAGGATCTAAATCTCTATCCTCACTTTGGGCAACACCCTATTTGGTGACTTCATCACCGGATTAAGCTTGTGTATCAATAGCCATCTACAACCTTTCTGGGGGAGGGCTCTTTGACGTTCCCTTCTTTGCCTTCGTGATTGAGGCATTGTAGCACTCCCTGGCCCCCCTCTGATTTCCCAACACGCGTCCTACCCCTGCGTTTGTCAGGAATTTCATGGCTAAATTCCATACTGAGGTGACAGCTTGAAGATCAACCAGTATAGGCCTTCCAAAGACCGCATTGTATGCCGAAGGACAATCAACTACTATGAAAGTAGTGAGTAATGTCCTGGTAGCAGGCGCTATACCTGCAGTTACTGGAAGTCTGATTGACCCAACTGGGGTAAGTCCCTCACCAGAGAAGCCGTATATTGTTTGGTTGCAGGGCTCCAAGTCTTTAACGGACAACTTCATGTGTTCCAGAGAAGATTTATGCAGGATGTTCACTGAACTTCCTGTGTCAACTAGCACTCTTTTCACCATCATATTGGCCATTTGGATATCCACGACCAGCGGATCGGAATGTGGGAACCGGACATGCTGGGCGTCGCTATCAGAGAAGGTTATTTCACCTTCTTCTGACCGAGCCTTTTTCGGCGCGCGGTCTTCCACAGTCATCATCTCGATGTCCTGGTCGTGGCGCAGAGTCCGAGCATATCGTTCTCTGGCCTTTCTGCTGTTTCCTGCGAGGTGCGGGCCTCCACAGATGGTTAACAATGTGCCAGTTACCGGATCAGGCTGCAAAGGTGGTGAGCGTTGGCGTGCGGGCGCTTGCTCGTTGCCACCTGGAGCTTCTCGTTGGGAATTTCCCGAGGCCCGTATATACCTTCTCAAGTGTCCTTATCTAATAAGGAACTCAATCTCATCCTTCAGCTAGTTGCATTCATTGGTATCATGTCCGTAGTCGTTATGATAACGACAAAACTTGGTAGTATATCTTCTCGAAATATCATTTCGAATGGGAGCAGGTTTCTTATAAGGCACACTGGAACTCGTGGCCTGATAAACCTCTCCCCGAGACTCAATAAGGGCAGTGTAGTTAGTGAATCGAGGTTCATAACGATTACCCTTGGCTCGTTTATTATCAGAGGTGGAAGGCTCATTGTGCGGTGGATTCCCCCCATTCTTGCCATTCTCGTTGCCTTTGCCGTTGCCGTTGAGCTTCGACCCATTGGAAGCTTTGGCGGGCTCGACTGTCCCCTTGTCCTTGCCTGGGGGCTTCCCTTCATTGGCGATGGCATCCTCGAGCTTGATATATCGATCAGCTCGATCCAAAAATTCCTGGGTAGTTCTGACCCCATGCTTTCTGAGGCTATCCCAGAGAGGCGTGCGGCGCTTAACCCCTACGGTTATGGCCATCATCTTGCCTTCGTCTCCCACTGTGTTTGCCCCATCAGCTGCTCGCATAAAATGCTGGACGTAGTCCTTCAGTGGCTCTCCATCTTGCTGGCGTATTTCGACCAGCTGATTTGCCTCAGTCAGGAGCACACGACCCGCATAGAACTGTCCATAAAATTCCTTCATGAAAATTTCCCAGGAAACTATACTTGCAGGAGGGAATTTGAAAAACCACTCCTGTGCGGCATCAGAAAGTGTTGCAGGGAAGATCCTGCACCGAGTGTCTTCGGACACTTTCTGAATGTCCATTTGTATCTCAAACTTGTTGACGTGAGATACTGGGTCACCATACCCATCGAAGTTCGGGAGCGTAAGCATCTTAAACTTGCTAGGAGTTTCTGCCATAGCTATCCTCTGGACGAAAGGAGTGCCATTTCTCCTATCGTGGTCGATATAAGATGTTCTTCCCCCGACCAGTTGCTGCACTGCCTGGTTGAGGGCATCTATCTGGGCCTGTACGGCGCCAGGAATCGCCGGGGCCTCTGGTGCTGGGGAGACGTACGCGTCGTGCCGCTCCCGACGATCGTTAAGTACGTCTCTCCTCCGCTGCTCGCTAGCTCCGAGTCGGTTAAAGACGTTATTTTGTCTGGGTTGCCCCCCAGCATCCCGTCTTTCAGGTTGGTCATCCCTAGGTGGTAGGCTCATGCCCCCACCTCTTTCTTCATTCCTCCAACCGACGTTTCCTCTGCCTGAGTCAGCCTCGTTATAACCATGGCCATCTCTGAACCTTGGTTTGCTATGGTGGGATCGACTGTTCCCTCGGTTGCCTTCTCGGGCTGGAACCTCCCGAGCGTTAGAGGGTGTCCTGCGTTGGTCGGTAGGTCCCCGGGCATTGTCATGCCATGGGGGGCCTCAGACTATAGAGCCTGACTCTGAGTTCCTTCTGTTACCAGGAGGACGTTGTCCCCTGCTCGAAGGGTTTGGCTCGTCGCCCCTATGGCGTCTAGGTCTGCGAGCCATCTGCCCGGCCCTATTCTGCCTTTGTTGCGGGGGATTGCCGTGACCAGCTTGGGATGGAGGTTGTGCCACAGGGTCCCTTTGCGAGACATCGTCCTGAGGAACTGGCGGCTGCTCGGGCCGTTGTGGGCTCGAGGGCTGGATAGGCGGGCTAGGATTAGGACCCCTCTGGGGCGGCCCATTCATAGGTTGATCAGGCTGCGAGGCAAGTGCAGCCTGGTTCGTAGCCAGTTGTAGGGCTGCTTCGAGGGCTGCCATGGCCTCCCTCTGGTGACGGTCCATCTCCGCCTACCTTTCACTCAGTTCCAGGCGCTGTCGTTCAATCTCTTGTTGCGGTCGCGCCATGACTTCGGCAGCACCTTCCTGGCTGGCCCTTAGATTAGCCAGTTCATCCTGCAATACCCCCAGGGTATTCCTCAGCATCTCGGAATCCATTTCTTCCTCTTCAAATTCCAAATGTGGCTCATCCTCAGTCACGTTTGGAGGAGGAGGAGGCGTGTGAGATGGTGCAGCGCCAGCCGCCTGTCCAGTCTTCTTGGTAGTTTTCTCCATTGATATTTCAACGATATTGTGTCAAGCTCTCAATGAAAGCACCAGAATGTTGACCCTGATTTTGGCCAACTAACACGGAGTCGAATATGCTTGATGTGGACAAATGCGTTGAAATGAATGTGATGACAAAAACAATAAAGCACACAAGAGTTTATAGTGGTTCTGCCCCAGAATCTGGTAACAACCTACGTCCACTTGAACTGTTATTGATATAGAATTCAAAGGAGTGATCAAAAGGGTTCAATGAGTTTCACCGACCTCTAAAGAACAAAACAATATATCAAATAGAAAAACTCTAATCTCAGATAATTAGAAAGCCAAAAGTCCATTCCTTGAGCTACCTTTCTCTATTTATAGGCTCAAGGGGGATTACATTAATTTGTTACAGATATTCTTTCCTAGATAATCAGATACTCAGGAAATCATGGGAGTCAATCTCGGGATTGACTAAGATCTTTATAAAATTATCGTGAGACACGCGGAACTTGTGACCATACTGGTCGCAGGTAAACTTCAACTGCCTTTTGCTTGTAATGCCTTTACTGGTCGATATCCTAGCAGAATTTCACCAGGTGTCAGCTACGTGCCCAGAAATCACTTGCCACGTCATCCGTGCCTGCTTTTTGGATAACAATAAGTATAATGTACACCATAAAAAATTGAGTTATAATTTCTAAAAATACCGAAAATAGAAAATGCTTCGACGATAGAGACAAAAGTGATGCTCCTATATAAAAAGCTCCCTATATATATGTGTGTGTGTGTGTTTATGTATTTGCCCATTTAGTCTCTTATTTATAGGTTTTTATTTTAATTTTTCTAGGTTAAAAAATATATGGAATTACCTAATTAATAGAAATGATTCCTTGTGGATTCTGAATGTATTTTTTCACTAGGAGAAATTTTTGTGCCGACTTTGTTGAGTACTTTGCATTTGTGCACAAAATTATATTTTATGTTATTAGTAATTTACATATATTATAGGAAAAATCTATGATGCAATTATTATTTTTGGGTGTGCAGTGCACCCAGTTCGTGTTTTCAGTATCTAGATGATTTTCGATGTAATTTTTTTATGACTTCGCATATATTGTTTAGAGCATCGTAGAATTTTTTTGGGAATTCCAAATAACTTACAGTGCTGATAAAAATATGGTTTAAACTAGTTACTTTCCACGCACATAAAAAAATAGTCACATGTGCAACAAATTATTTTAATCTTATTTTTTATAATGTAAATTATTCTAAATTTTCAAAAAAATTGTAGGATGCTTTAAATACTTACAATGTATATAGTCATAAAAAAAATTGAACTAAAAATTATCGAGACACCAAAATCACATATAGAGTACATTGTACACCCCTTTTATGAGGTACATTATAGCATCACCCTATATTATATAGTATATATATTGTTCTACAAGGTCTATATGAGAAAGGAGACATATTTAGTAGTCATATTATTAAAAAGAGTAATTTATACGTAACCTTATATATCTAAATATATTTAAAGTATCTCTTCTATATAATAAGTGTGTAGATAACGGAAATTTTTTGTTTTAACGGTTTTTCATTTTTTTAATGTTAACTTTAACGGAATATTCTTATATTTAACATAATATTATTATATTTAACGGTAGTTTGTAAACAGTTAAACTTAAATAAAATAAATAATTAAAAAAATTAAAATAGGATATTTTACAATAATAATTATTTAAAAATAATAAATAATTAAACAAATTAAAATATGATATTTTTTATATATTTTACAATGATAATTATTTAAAAATAATAAATAATTAAATAAATTAAAATATGATATTTTTGAGATATTTTAGAATGATAATTATTAAAAATAATAAAATCATACGTTTTATAACTTAAATAAAATTTAATTAAACTCAAACTATCATATTAAACATATAATATAATCTACTGTGAATTAGCAATAAATTGATTTTTTTTTTTAAACTAGCAAGAAACTTAAATTTAAAATCCACGTATAATATTTAATATTACATTAAATATATAATATATAATCTCTTCTTGTTATTCCCAAATTCAAAAACTAGAACAAACATAAACTTAAATAAAAATAAATAAATTATTTAATTAAAATATAATATTTATTTCAAAATTTATACGGCATTAATATAAATTTAATAAAAATAATTAATAAATTCTATAAATAAAACTAACCTAACGTGCATATTGCACTTTGCTTGTACCTAGTATTATATACAAGCATGACATCTCCATAGCTTTATTTATATAATTTATTAATTATATTTATTGAATTTATATTATTGTCATATAAATTTTAAATAAATAAATAGTGTTATATATAAAAGAATGACATTAACATATTAAATGAAAAATTAAACCAAAAAACTATTTCTAATTTTAAAAAAAATATATATATGATATGATAACTTTTTTAAACAATAATGATAATTTTTTTAATAAAAATTAAGATTATGTATTATATATTATTATTATAATAATGATATTTTATAATAATTAAATTTAAATTTATATTGATATAAGTACTAAATATCGTATTAAATATTATTATAATAATAATATTTTATAATATTTGAATTCATATTAATATAATTAGTAAAAAAAAAATATATAATTATCATAATAATATTTTATAACATTTACATTTATATTAATATAAGTATTAAATATCTAGTTTTATATTATATATTATTATAAAAATGATATTTTATAACATTTGAATTTGAATTTCTATTAGTATAATTATTATATATGTATTTTATATTAAATATTATTATAATAATGATATTTTATAATATTTGAATATTAATATAATTGATATATATCTATTTTTAAGTTAGTTTTAAAAATATATTTCATTAAATATTTAAAATATTCCATTAAAATTAACAAAGAAATTGTTAAAACCAAAAATTTTATTATCAACACACTTTTTATAACAGATTCTAATTTAATAGTATTTTATTTTTCTCAATCGACTCTAACCGGATTCGTTAACTATAACAATATATTAGTATTTTTACAATTATTCAATTTGTTATATTAAAAAAATCATGGCTTGTTTACGTGCAAGAAAAATATTTACACAAAATATCTCATTTAAATTAATTTGTATATTCATGGCTTTTTACTTTAATTAATTTGATGTTCTCTTATTTTTTTTTACATATTTACGTGTACATATATTTTATAAGAAAATTAGTAATAAAAAAATCTGAATAGTAAATTGTATTTTAGGTATTTTTGGAGTTTGATGCCACATCAACAATCCCAAACATCTAGTCGGAAATCATCAGTGTTCAAGTATTTCTCAGAGGGTGACGCCACGTCAGCAATCTCAGACGTGTAGTTGGAAGTCACCGAGTATTCATCTCCTCGAATGGGGAGATCAGAGGAGCAAACTAATATTCGAGAGCCTGTGAGCGAGATCTTCTTGGGGAGGCTCCCCAAAAATGTATTTGGGAGGGAATATGTGTGTTGACTCCTCAGAGAGCATGAGGAACCTCCCCAGGAGACATATCAGCGGATTTTCTGGAAGATTGGGGACCATAAAAGATACTCCCAACAGTAGCGCGCACCCACCTACCTCTGACATTTCAGTGCACCACTTTGCACAGTGAGAGCCTAGTAGTGGTACCCCTTGCCTTTTTATAAGCACAAAAGAACCACGTCCTTTTTCCGAAAAGGAACGTTCGTGAGGCAAAAGTCGGCCAACCAACCTCACCAAATTAAAAATTGTACCCCCTTTTTTCGACACTTGTCGGACATCCTATGCATGACCCCCAGTTAATAGAAGGATTAGTGCTAATATCTTTTGCTTAATTATTTCATCCCAATCCCTCATTCCGCCTATAACCAGAGCATGGAGGGGGTCATTTGTAAGGATCTGAAACACTAATTTTGTAGCGTCCCGAACATTGTAATAGAATTAAGTGCTTTAATTAGGGTGCCAAAAGGGCACGTGAGATAGATGGACTATTTGGACAATGATGCCTATGATAGACGACATTTTCGTATTTTCAAGGCTTACGTGACTAATCGTTACAATGGAGGAAACCTAGTGTGGGGGAAATTTCAATTTCAGTAACATGTAGGGATGTTATGATTGATGGAAGTATGAAAGTAAGATCAATATGGAAGAGGTGTAAGAATTTTCCAAAGGATTCAAGGTAACAAGATTTGATAGCGATAAGAATGGAATGATTATCGAATAATATGAGTTATTTTAGTAAAAAATGATCGTTATGGATTGATCTCATAATTGGAAACATATGAAGATTATTTAAGCTTTACGGACTGCAGAATTGGATATGATCTGCAACATATTTAAGACTATCTTCTTGGATCATAGAAAATTTTAGAAGTCAATGGCTCTAAAGATAAAGGGCGGCTTAGAACCTGGTTGTCCGACTAAAAAGATAAATGAAGGATAGACTCGCGTTCTAAGAGAACACAATATGGATTCAGTTTTGGACTGTACCAGATTATTATGCTACTGTAGTAGATAACAAGTGATAAATTTCGCACAACATCTTAAATGGTGGGGTAAAGGAGGAAGTGACCCACTTGTTCGATAGGACACATCAAAAGCAAGGAATTCAGAAGGGTCAGAAGTGAAGGACTACTTCTAAGGGTTAGTTGAAAACCAAATACATGAACTAAGTCCTTGGAAGAGTACAATTGAATTGATAGATTGAGAACATGTAGCAAATACTTCTATAAGTGCCTCTAAAGAAAGCTATTATAAGGACAAGTTAAAAGGCAAAAGCTATTATAAGATCTCTCTGATTTCAAATCAAAGGTTGTCTAATTTGGTCACATCTATAATTTTACAACAAAGAGATTTTTGAAGAAGAAGCATAACTTGGTGATTACAAGTCGAACCTTCCTAAGTAAAATTGAATGGATACTCACTGATAGAATATGTTAAATTAGTGTATGATGATCGTGAGACTTTAACCCAACTAAATTCAATTTCTTCATATCTACCAATGCTACAATATTTGAAGAATAACATTATGGTACTTTCACATTAGACAATGAATAATAAACAAGTTATTTTCCCTCTTTTTTTTTAAGGCATAACATGCAACTAGTAAAAATATTCGTTTATCAACATCCTCTGGTTGTAGATTGGTTCGTATCCGTAAATCTTTTAAATCTAGTCGAGCTTTTACTCCATCTTTACCCCATCCAAGAATATTGAACAAGGTACTAATAAGGTTGTCTGACACATTTTCCTCAATGTGCATAACATATAAATTATGACTTAGAACCAAAGGCTCCTAGTACGCAAGCTAAAAGAAGAACGAATTTTTTTTTCCAACAACCCTTAGATAGATTTGGAACCTCCTCATCTTTTCCCCAATGCCATTTTCTTTTCTTACTAGTCTGTTTATGTTTTCCTAACTTGAATAGGACTTTATTCAACTTTTGTACCAACTGTTCTCCAAATAAAGGTGGGGGAGCCATTTAAAATTCTTGTTTATCATTGAATGCATGTTTCCATGTTTGGAAGAAATGTTTCTAAGGTAAAAATCTTTGGAGTCCCATATAACAAACATTTCTCGAGTGTTTTAAATATTGAGAACAAATATTATCTTCACAGATAGGACATGCCTTATACCCTTTCAAACTAAATCCAAAAAGATTTCCAAATGTGGGAAAACCATTAATGGTCCACATCAATGTTGCTCTAAGATTAAACGATTATTTCCTATGGCCATCACAACCAGTAACGCCTTCATACCACAATCTACTTAAATCGTCAACAAGAGGAGCTAGGTATGCATTAATATCATTACCAGACTATGAAGGACTTGATATCAACAATGTCAACATTGTGAACTTCCTTCAGGCGGTAAATTGCACATAAACAACATATCAGGCCAGCAACTATACTTACTGGTAAGGGAAGTATGTGGATTAATCTCGTTTGTAGAAAGAGCAAGACGTATATTCCTAGGTTCATTGCCAAAGTCATGCCATATCTCATCAAATTTTTTCCAAGCCGGTGAGTCGGCTAGGTGTCTCATATTTCCATCTTTTACTCTCTCGTTGACATGTCAAGTTAAACTTTTAGCATATTTGACATTTCAGTAGAACCTAACCAAACAAGGTATATAGGTGGTAAGTATCATAACATCTTGGCAGAGACACCATCCTTAACCCCATTTGAATTCTTTTTCTTTTGCCATCTAGACTCACCACATGTTGGGCATGCAATTGCATCTGCAAATCTCTTTCTATATAGGATGCAATCATCAGGACAAGCATGCATTTTTTTTCATATTCCATGCCTAACGAACACAATATCTTATTTGCCTCATAAAAACTTGAGGGCTTCTCATTATCTTCGGGTAATAATTCTCCTAAGAAAAAAAGTAACTCTGAGAAACCCTTATAAAAAATTCCATGTTTGGCATTCAAATTATACAACCTAACGAAGGTCAATAATTTAGTGAACCTTGTACAGTTAGGGTATATAGGTCTATCATCATCTTCTAAGATGTTTGAAATTTTTATGGATCCGCATGGGATTCATATTGTGCATCATCAATCATTTCTACAATGTAATCATCTTTATAATCTAAATCAACATCCTTATCCTTCTTAGAGGTTCTTTCCTTCCTAAGATTAATTTTTTCTCCATGAAAAAACCGAACCTTATAACTCTTGTTTATCCCGTTCCTAATTAAGTGTTCATTCACTGTAATAAGCTTAAGGTTATTTATGATTTTTGTCCCCATAACTATGACCTATACATTATCGTGCCCCTTGATTTTTTCGGGCCATTAAAAATTCTCCTCGAACTATTCACAGTGTTGTAAAGTGGAACTTCTATCCAATTTTTGTCCAATGTGTCTAACGGCATCGTGACGTGGCTCTTTGCTTGCTGATGTGTCTTGGTCACATCAGTGCCACATGTGTATTTAAAAAATTAATTTAAAAATAATTTTTTTATTAAAAATTAATAAATTTAAAATAAAACTATGATTTAGTTTAAATTTTGTAATTTATAATAAAAAAAAGTTCTTTAATATTTTTAAAATACCCATGTGATGCTGACATGGTCAAGACACATCAACAAGCAAATAGTCACGTCAGCATGTCATTAGCCACACTAGACAAAATTAGACGGAAGTCCCACTTTACAACACTGTGAATAGTTCAGGGGACAAAAATCATAAATAGCCTAAGCTTAATCTTCACAACGTTAACAGCGGCTGGGCAGCAACGACGGCGACAGTTTCCACGACAGGCGCACGTACCACTGCAAGAGGTTTCCTTGAACGCAGGCACCGCAACTGGGGGTTTCCTTGGACGTTGGCTCCACGGCAGGGGGTTCTCAGCCACAACTCTCGTCCACAGCTGGGCCTTTCCTTGGACACAGCATGTCAGCGGATGGTAGAGGCAGCAGCAGGTATATTTAATTTCATTTCTTTTAATAATAATGTTTTACATTCATTTTATTGAGTGGGTTTTATTGAGTGGGTAAGTATTATCTTTGAGCTTGTGTATGTTGAATTAATTATTTGCTAAATTTTTGAGTTTCAATTATTAAAAATCCAAAAATTACAAAAATTATATATAATATATAGTTATATGTTGATTGAAGATATTTCTTTGTTTTTGAATTTTTATGTAATAGATAGTAATTGGTGATTGAAGATATTTCTTTGTTTTGTTTTAAACTAATTAAAAAAAAATTATTTTTGTATTATGACTTATATATCTTTTTTGGGTTGGTTTAATTCTAGAATAAATAGTAAATAAAAAGTAATTAGGATCAATGGAATAGCATTTTTATTGAAATGATTAGAGATAAAAACAAGTGTGAAGAGTAGTTGTCGTAGAAAGTTATAGAAACATCCATGAATATTATTCTAATTATTTAACAATTATAAAATAATGTGTGTATGATTTATAAAATATTTTAGTTATTCCTTTTAAAAATAAAAGAATTAGTGATTTGAAACACTTTGTATAAGATCTCTAGGAATTAACATGATTTGCTATTTGAATTGTATTTATGTGCACTTTTTTAAAATTAATGTCAATATCTAACTTTTTTATTTTTTATAATGTTTAGGTTAATATTTTGATTGCTCTTGAAGCATTGGATTGGTAGCTAATTGCAAGAGGTATGTTCTATTTGATTTTTTTTTTTATTTTCAATATTTTAAAATTTTGAATGATAACTATATTATTTTAGTGGAGTTTGAATATCTTAGATATTCATCCGTAGTGAAGTAGGTTTTGGGAATTATGTATGTTGTGGTGATAACGGAAGATTGAGAACTTGCATGTCTTAGTGAAGTAGGTTCTAAGAATTTTGTGTGCTACAGTGATATATGAATGAAAACCTATGTGTTGTTTGATTTATTTGACATGTTGGTGTTGATTGTGACAAATGGTTAGGCTAATAAATCAAGGGATATATTGTCTGATTTTGTATAGATTTTTTATACTTAGTTTTTGTTTTGTATGTTTATTTTATTTTCTTAATTTTTACTTTTTATTAAAACAAATAGGCGCAATATGGAAAAAAAATGGATGTCAGATGATAGGTTGTCAGTAGAATATATAAAAATGGTTGATGAGTTTCTTAAATTTAGTTTGAATCATGCCAAAGATCCAAACTATATTTGTTGTCCTTGCAGTAAGTGTGGAAATATGAAAAAGATGACCACCACAATGATAAAAGAGCACTTATATTTCCACGGGATAGACAAAAGTTATAAAATATGGTATTGGCATGGTGAAGATCTTCATGTTACTCCGGACCCTCCTAGGATGAATGAAGTTCGAAATTATAGGCAATTTGATCATGAGGGTAATTTAGATGAAATGATTGATGATGCATATTATGAATCAAAAGTAGATCCCATTAAGTTTGAAAATCTTCTTATTGGCGCTGAAAAGCCAATTTACCCTGGTTGCTCTAAATTTACAAAGTTGTGCCCTTCTTTCATTGTAAAATATGAAAGCCAAAAATGGATGGAGTGATAAGAGTTTCATGGAATTGTTAGTTTTTTTGAAAGATTTACTGCCTGAAGAAAATGAGATGCCTGTATCATTTTAAGAGGCTAAGAAAACTATGTGCTCACTAGGCTTTCCATATGAACAAATACATGATTTTCCTAATGATTGCGTATTATATCATAATAGCCTTGTAGATGTGAATTCGTGTCCTACTTGCGGTGTGTCCAGATGGCAAAAGAAAAGGAATTCAGAGGAAGTTTAGGAAAGAGTACCAGCAAAAGTTTTGTGGTATATTCCTCCAATTCCTTGTTTGATTCAGTTTTATCAAAATGTTGATCATGCTAAGAATTTAACGTGGCATGCAAATGAGAGAATAAAGGATGGTAGACTTAGACATCCTGCTGACTCACCAACGTGGAAGACAGTGGATTTTGAATGGCCTTCATTTGCCAATGAACCTAGAAATATTCCTCTAGCTCTTTCTACGGACGGAATTAATCCTCATACTTCTCTCAGTAATAAGTATAGTTGTTGGCCTGTTATGCTAGTCATATATAATTTACCGCCATGGCTTTGTATGAAGAGGAATTTTACCTTATTGGCCTTGCTGATATCAGGACCTAAACAACCTAGTAATGATATTGACGTCTACTTAGCTCCCCTAATTGATGACTTGAAAAATTTATGGAATGAAGGGGTTAGGGCTTATGACGCATACCTAAAAGAAGAGTTTACCCTTCGAGCGGTGTTGTTATTGACACTCAACGACTTCTCCACTTATAGAAATTTATCTGGTTATAGTGTAAAAGGATACAAAGCTTGTCCTATTTGTGAGGAGAAGACTTTCTCTCAATATTTGAAACATTCCCGCAAGGTGTGCTATATGAGACATAGAAAAATCTTGCCCTGGAGACATTATTTTAGAACTTGGAAAAATGCATTCAATGGTGAAAAAGAGTTTGGTTTGGCACCAGCTCCTTTGACTGGGAATCAAGTACTTAATAAAGTATCTGCAATTCAGTTTAAGGTAGGAAAAACTATTGTTTTTCCAATTAAGAAGAAGAATGGTTGTGGAAAGAGTGTTGGCAAGGATAAAACTAAAGTTAGTATGACTAGTCTAGATGAGTCTAAAAGTCCTTGGAAGAAAAAATCAATTTTCTGTGAGCTTGAATATTGGGAAAACTTACTTTTGTGACATAATTTAGATGTTATGCACATTGAGCAAAATGTGTGTGATAGTCTAATAGGAACTTTGTTAAATATGCCTAGTTAAATTAAGGATGGTATGAAAGCTCGAAAAGACTTGGCTGCATTGAGCTTGCGAAAAACGCTACATCCAAAAGTTGGCCCTAAGAGAACATTTTTACTGACAACTTGTTACACACTCACTAAGGATGAGAAAATAGAACTTTGTGATTGTTTATATGTAATGACCCACTAATCTAGACTAATTGGACCATTATCGAAACTATACATAAAACTTACATTTTTACAAAAATACCATAATTTATTGAGTAACTTGAAAAATAAGAGTTATTTACAAAGAAACAGAATACTAAGAAGGATTATGGGATCCCATTGTTTTTAAAACAAAACATGATTTAAAATAAAAGACATTACATAATAATGCGGAAAATACACATAAAAACCATAAAAACATAAAAGGAGACTATATCCTCGAATCGAATAACGCTCGGCCCCTTGACTCCATTCATCATCGATACACATTCTCCAAGCGTCACGAATCTTTCCGCCTCTAAACTTATTTTCCTGCACATAAACAGAAAGGAGTGAGCCTAATTCCCAGCAAGGAAAAATCTAACACAAAATCATATAAATTCATAAGAAAACATAAAGACTTAACATAACACATATAACATACACTTATTATAATGGCCATTATTACTTGGGGTCCCATAGACTAAACAAGCTTATGCCCATGAGATTAGTGGGGTCCTACCAGCTAAATAGGCTTATGTCCACAATCTTTTTGGGGTCTTGTTAGTCAAATAGGGCATAAGCCCAAGCCTACAACATACACATCAATAACATATTCATAACAAAACATAACACATTAATAACATAAAACATATAACACAAGCACATATTAATTCTAGCCTATTTTCCTTACCAAAGTTACCGAGATTATGGACTGAGTTGGGATTGTTGGAACACTCCTAAAACCATAAGAAAGAGTAAGTCTAAAGAAAGGAGATGAAATGAAAGAGATGGAAAGACTAAACCATAGAAAACATACTTACCGACTTATATGCTTAAAAGCTTGGATTCCCTAACCAAAATAAGAATAAGGTTAGGGGACTGAGTAGAAGGTTTTGAGAAAGGAAATATCATAAAAATACAGAAAAGAACTAGAGTTTTGGGTTTACCTCAAAGATTGCAAGATCAATCTAACATCCACCGAAATACTATAGCACTCACTTCCCAAAGTGTTTGATAAGCTTATGATGTTTAAGCTTATAGTTTTTCCCCAAACCAAGTGTTTACACTCTCACACTCACTTAACACTAGCAGCCTCTGAACTTAGAGAAAATGGTGAATAATGGCTGGGTACTAGGTCCTATTTATAGAGTTTGGGAATGAAAATATCTTGATTTTACTTGAATAAAAATAATGCCTTTTTAAGTGAAAATCATTTGAATAATCGTTCAGCAGAGGCTGAAGACTCGTTCAAAAGATGCTGGACTGTTGAAGGAGTTTGAATGGCTGAAGGGAAAAGAATTCAAAAGTATTTGAATTCATGCTGGTGGAGGCGATATATCGCCCCCTATAGGCGATATATCGCCTGGACCTTTGTTCCCGAGGCGACCGTGCATCGATTCGTGTTTTCCGTATCTACGTGCTGCGACATATCGCCCCTTATAGTTGCGATATATCGGCATACGCTGAATATTTAAACACGAATTTACACATTTTTAGCTAAGTTTGAATGGATTAAACAGCCTTGACTAAGCCCTCAACGTACTCAAGGCTGCTGACTGACCCTATAACATTCAAATTTTACCCTTATTTAATTTAATCCTCAAAAATACTTAATCCTTAATTACCATTCATAACATGTGCTTAAAATCCTATTGGTTGATGTCTAAACCTTATAATATAATAATATAATCCTTAATATCAGTCACATTAATCGAACCTTAGGTTATACTTAATATTCTTAAACTATAGGTTAAACTTAGAAAATCTATAAGTACTACTATGAGTGTCCAAATAACTCCCGGTCTGAACCAAAAATCCAAAGTAACAATGATAACACTAAACATACTATAATACTACTAAACAATTAGCTAAGTAAAGTTCTTGGACTCTACAATTCTCCCCTACTAAAAAGAATTTCGTCCTCGAAACTTACTTACCAAATAACTCCGGATACCGACTCTGCATGTCCTCTTCCAACTCCCACGTTGCCTCGCGTTCAGAAATATTAAAGTTCCATAAGGGTATTCTTCAAACATAAGAACGTTGGTGGATATGAAGAATTTGAATGTGGTCGGCATGAAATCTCATGATTGTCATGTCATATTCCAACACATTCTACCTGTGGCTATTCATGGTGTGCTACCTAGAAAGGTTCGAGAGATAATCACGTGCATGTGTTTGTTTTTCAAGTATTTATGTTGTAAAATGATTGATGTTTCAACATTGGACAATTTACAAGTGGAGATTGCTATAATCCTGTGTTACTTGGAGCAATTCTTCCCACCTTTTTTTGACATAATGGTGCATCTTACAGTCCATTTGGTTAGAGAGATTAAACTATGCATACTTTTTTAATTAAGATGGATGTATCCCTTTGAGCAATGCATGAAGATTCTTAAGAGTTATGTTAGAAATAGAAGTAGACCCGAAGGATGTATTGTTGAATGTTATATTGCAGAAGAAGCCATTGAATTGTTGAGAATAATTGCATGGTGTGACAAGCGTGGGCAATCAATCTAAATTAAATAAAAGTAATGGTGGTTATGGTGGAAAAGGTGGTGTTGCATGCTCAATAAGTCATGATGAAAGACATGAAGCACATTGTCATGTATTACAAAACATTGATGAGATTCAACCTTACATCGAATAAGTTATCTTTGACGGTACGATATGATAAAACATTGTTGTGATATTTGTATTGATTCATACTATTTTTTTATACATTTATGAAGGGATCATTTTGTACGTTTAGTACTTGGTTAGAGAACAAGGTATTGATTTGAGTAAATAATTTTATATCTTTTATTTTGATTGCATGACATGTTATTATTTTTTATTTCATTGTTGGTTTTTAACAAAGGTTGCAATTGAAGTGACCCAAACATCAAGTCATGTGTCAGACATAGTTAAGTGGATTTCCCGTGGTCCTTCTTTGAATGTTTTTAAGTACCCATCATACATCGTCAATGGTACAAGATAATTTAAGAACCACATAGAATAGTGGAGTTTGTATTGTAGCAAAAACTGTGCAAATCTTTAGTTCAAAGGACAAAAATCTTGTAGAGTGTGATATGACATTTTATGGAGTAATCTAAGAAATTTGGGAATTAGATTATATTACAACTAGAGTGCCAGTCTTCTTATGTGATTGGGTGAAAAGTGGCAAGAGAGTAAAGGTTGATGATTTAGGTTTTATATCAGTTGATTTAAATCGAATTGGGCACAAAAATGATCATTTCATAATGGCAACACAAGCCAAACTAGTTTTTTATGTGAATGATCAATCAGACAAGCAATGGTTAGTCGTGGTTCCTACTCAATCGATAGATTGGAGAGACAAAGAGAATGATGCACATGACTTACCACTCCTTCAGCAACCTATCACAATTCCTGAACCACAACTTACCGAATACCTTATTGATGTTGGTGTAGATGGCAATGATATTTGTTTGCATTTTGATGGTGACGGTGTATGGGTTGATTATATAAGTTGATAAATGTTGACTTGTTTTTTTTCTTCTAAAGGTTGGATGTGTTCATTTTATATTTAATTTTCTATTATGTTGATGATTGTCTATTAAATTATTAATAATCGTTTCATTTTCAGATATTTCCATGGCTGATCCAAGAGGTATTGATGATGATTGTCCACTTCCTAGACTTGATGATGATTGTCTACTTCCTGGACTTGATGATGTTGGTCAAGAGGAGAATGATGATAATCCTATAGAGGATGTGAGATCTGGTAGAGGACTATGTACCATGCTCAACATAGCCAAGATGCGAAGTAAAGGTGTTAACGGATCGATCAAGTTCAACGAATATGGACAAGTGATCGATACAACAAGATCAAAATTAGGATCAATGATCGGATCAACTATAAAGAGGTGTGCTTCAATCACACACGCGAGTTGGGATAAAGTCCCAGAATCAGACAAAGAAAAATTTTGGGATATCATTAAGGTATTTTCTTTATCACTATAATATATGTTGTTTGTATTTTTAATATAGACTAATGATATGTATTGTTTTCAATTGTAGGCTGCATTTGACATAGACTATAAATCAAAAAGAAAAATTATGTCAAGGGCGGCAAAACGATGGAGATCATTCAAATCCTATCTGACTAAGGTATGCATCCACGATATGCTTGATGCAAATCCGACCATCAAGACATTCAAAATGCCAAGAGGTTACTCACAGTTGATCACTAAAATATAATGGGATGAGTTCTGTGTTTCCCATATGACTGATTATTGGAAGAAAAAAAGAAAAATACATCAAGA
Organism: Humulus lupulus; assembly: GCF_963169125.1. NCBI lineage: Eukaryota > Viridiplantae > Streptophyta > Magnoliopsida > Rosales > Cannabaceae > Humulus > Humulus lupulus. The sequence goes on along the minus strand of NC_084794.1, from coordinate 280,049,380 downwards.
TCGTCGAAAAAAAAATAAACACGACCATCATATGTCACGAGGTGGGTATTTTTTGGCAATGGAAAGGCTGCAACAAAAAAAATTTGGACTCAAGGTGTCTAAAATCAACTGGTCACAGTTGTGGTTGGTGGGACATTCTAACAAAAAGGGTGAGACAATTGGTACCGAGGCAACAAGCGTAGCTTGCAACATAGTAAGTGTGCTACTTTTATATGATTGGATTACTTATTTTTAATAAGAATAACTATATTTTTATATTTTGTTTGCAGGAGCACTATAGTAAGCTCATGAGTGATGGAAAATTTGAACGTGATGGGTCTAAGGATGTGCTTACTATGGCATTAGGCACCCCTAAGAGTAGAGGGCGAGTGAGGGGTAATGGGCTTGGTGTAACGCCTAGCCAATTCTGGAAAACCCCACTATCCAGTAAGAAAAAGGTAAAAGAATTTGAGACTTCCCCAGTTGATGCTCGATTTGCAATGATGGAAGAAAAATACCGTCAACAAGAAGAAATAATGAAACAACAGCAGGAAATGATCAAAAGACAAGAGGAAATTATGCGACAATTTATGGAACAAATGAAAGGACAACATAGTGGCTTTGGAGGATCTTCTCATGCGCCAGTGCCAAACTATGGATCACCCATAGATCAGGCGACACCATCTCATCAGGCATCACTGAAAATGCAGCATCAACCTCTAGCTCCACCGCCCCCAAAACCAGAAGAGGCACCCATGTTTATCCCCACTCCTGGCTCAAATCAGGTATAACTTTATCTTTTTATTGTAAGGATTTTCTTTCATCAAATATTTAGTTTTCTTTTAACTTTTCTTTTTAATTAATAATATTTTTTGGTAGGATTTTGTATCAGACACTATTATTAGACGAGGAAAAGAGAGGATCGTTGTTGTTTATGAATCCGAATAAGGTTTCTACTTCCGTGAGTCGTGCAGATAGTCATGCTCAAGCTTTATGTGATAGGATGTTATACTGCACGTCTAAAAAGCAAGATTGAATAGTTATGCCTTATAACCATGGGTAAGTTTAATTAATATGTTTTTCATTAATACAAAAAAAAATTGAATCTAAAGTTAAAACTCTGTAATACTTGTTCTTTTAACAGGGGGCATTGAATGTTATTTTTATTATATCCCAATTGGAATTATTATTGTTTTCTCGATCCTCTCAATGCACCATTAGATAACAGGACAGCCATTAAGGAGACCATCCATGATGCATTTGAGATGTATTTCACAGAAAGAATGAAAGCACATAAAAAGATCAACAAACGCCTTGTGAGAGTAATGTATTTCCAACCTACGGTATGTTTCTATTTATATATGAATTTATGTATATATAAAGATGTTTACAATCTTTAATACTAAGATTTGTACATGTATTACCAATCTTTATATAGTGTCGTAAACAACCAAACAATATCGATTGCAGATATTATATTATGAGGATGATGAAGAATGTACTTATCAATGCCCCTCATATCAAACATTTCTTGTCGAAACTGGTAACAAAGAATATACAACTACATAATATTAATATAGTATAATTTTTGTATATGCTTTGAATTTATTACCACTAATATAATTGTAATTAAAGTTTTGTTTCTTTGTTTTTTCAGTTCAAGTCTGACAAACCATAAACTACTCAAGAAATTGACAAAGTTCGAGAAGAATGGGAGATGTCATTTTTACAATTGGTTAGAGCAAAATGAATAATGTTATAATAGCTAGCTTACAATACATGTTGAGAAATTTAAATTTCATTTTAAAAAAATTGGCATTTTTTTAGTATTTTCTTTTCAAATTTCTTTTAATACATTTTGGACACTCAAAGAGATATATTTTTTTTTATCAAAATGAAAATTGTAGCTGCATTTTTTTTATAAAAAAAATATTTTTTAAGGGCATGCAAAGCGAGTCCTAAATTCTTAATTTAAAGGCACTCAACGGGATCTTTTAGGACTCGCGAATAGAGTCCTAAAAACTTACTTAAAGGCACTCAACAGGATTTTTTATGTTTTTAGGACTCGCAACGTGAGTCCTAAAAAATCTCAATTTTTAAGGCTCTCAAATAGAGGATTCGCTCCCTGCGAGTCCTAAAAACTTTTTTAGGGCTCGCAATGCGAGTATAAAACAGCCTTTTCAGTAGTAGTGCACACTTAAGACACAAACAAGGAACAAAATCCATATTTTCTAAATTTCTTGCACAAAATTGCAAGAAATACTCAGCATATTCCCTATATTTCACTGATAGCCTATCCGAAGATAACCAATCTCTATCCATTGTCAATTTCCTTAGAAACAAAACAAACAAGCTAAAAAATTCAAATTTTGGCAAAGACTAGATGTAACGTCCTCCTAATCAAGGACCGTTACACTGTGTACTTAGCATTTTGTCAGACCTGCTAATCAAGTCATTTGGCTTAAATCGTGTAATTAAGGTTAGTGACAAGGGTTAGGGTTAAAAATTTTGGTCAAAGAATCATTGACTTTTACTCCAAAAGTGTTATACAACATGGGATCCCAAAATATTACAACACAACTATTTAAAAAGGGTAAATATATAACAAAAGTTACATCAGCCACTACAAGAAAAAATGTTTTAAATAACACCGAAAATGTGTTATCAAAACATACGATAACACTTTCTGATGTGTTAAGACCGACTATGTTATCGTAGGTCAGGGTACTTTACATAACACTTTATCAGTGTTATACATATGTGTTATTGTGCTGTCAACGATAACACAATTTCTGTGTTATTTTAATATATAGATAATTGTTTAATTATGTTATTTATAGTCGATTATATAACACTTTTTTTGTGTTATACTATACTTTAGTATAACACATTTTTTGTGTTATACTACACTTTAGTATAACAAATGTGTTATATTAGCTTAGAGAAACATAATCTTTTTTTACTTACACAAAACTAGGAAAACAAATATGAAAGTTGAAGCCAAATAAGGTAACATAAATAGATTTTTATTAATTACTCAAATGTAATTACAATATTTAGTCTACTAGTCTAGGCTTAAGAAATCATATTACAACATAATTTATGCCCAATTCAGATTCCTTTATCACTAAATACAAAACAAGAAATGTATACAAAAATTAGTGAAATACATTCTTCCATTCTAAAGGCCTCAACTACAAATGTTGTCAAGAATTGCTCCAAAGAAATCACTCTACCCTGTTCATTCTGTCAAGTTTCCAAAAAGTGAGATGAGGGGTTTAGGTATCAGCAACTTACTCCCAATACTATAATCAGCTGCTCTTGCTACCTGCAAAAGCATTAGAGGTGAAACATATAACACAAACAACAACTAAACCCGCAACCTGCAAACCCAAAGTTACATTCATTCAGCACAACTTAACAGCTTTCATGAAAAAAAAACATGGAAAGTGCTCATAAATAGGTTTTCAATTTATATGCCAAAAAACAAACCTTTTAAGCAATCTTATATCTGGATAAAGTTGAAAAGTAAAGCATGTTTAGCATCAGAGATGGCAAAACTCAAAGAAACTAAGAAAGAAGGTAATATCATATTAAGAATGAATTGGAAAAAAGTACCTTCCAAAGCTCTGAAGAAGCTCTTTCAGTTCTGACTTTGCTCATTTTCAGGCATAGTAATTTTTTCCTAGTTGAATTCCAACCTTAAGGTAGCTAACTTCATCTGTATCTCTATTTCCAAAACCAACTTAGAATGGACTGCAATCGGCAGGAAACAAGGATTTGATTTCCTGAGAAAATTGGAAAACTCTAGTTAATACAAAGAAATCTCTGTAGAGACCATAAAACAGGTTCTACTTCAAAGAAATATATAAAATATGACATAATGGAAAATCATAGGGTGCTGAAAGAGGTGGCTATCTATCTAAATGGAATTTTAACAAATTTGACCATATATTATAAACAAGGTAGCAGACAAAAGTGAAAGAAAAAAAAATGAATAAACTTAAACAGTACACAAATAGCAAACATTCAAACTCAGATTTAGATTAATCACAACAATCGGGGAATAGAAAATGCATAATATAAAGGTGAATACAGCAAGGTCAATCTCTATTAAATATATCTTCGATTGTATATTTAGGAAGGCACCACTAATCAGTAAATAACTAACTTGGACCATCCCCAGTTTGAAAGAAAGTAGCACCACCACCAGGGAATCCCCCTGCTGCATCAGGGGGTGGCACTTGTCCTTTGAGACCTTCTTCAGCATATTGATCGTATATGGCTCTCTTCTGAGGATCACTTAAAACCTACAACAAAAACCACAGAAAGAATCATATCAACAAAACCAAAAAACTCTTAACAGAGCATAAGATACTGAGACAAACATATACCAAGTGTTAGCAACTGTTCTTGAACATAGATTTTTAACATATGGATACTTATTCAAACCCTCATTTACTTCTGGCCTAATGATTGAGATCACATCTATACACACCACTCTTCTATTAGGATACAATGAAGAAATCTAAAACTTTCTAGAATTTTCCAAGTCATTAACTAGTTTCTACTATTCTCTAAATAATTCTATAGTAATCTATATCATAGTCTAATTAATTCTAGGTTTCTCCTAGAACATTCTAGAATACTTTTAATAGAAGAGCATCATAATAAGTGAAGCACGTTTGCATATGAGAACATCCAAACAATTTTAGAAAGGGGACCAAAAACACATTCGAAGCTTTAGTTTATTTCTTGCAATTAAGGAAAGAAATTTAAACAGCCAAAAAAATTAAGAAAAAAAGAAAATCTAGGAAAGAATAAAGAAAATGATTAAAAGGGGTGTGAATTATTTGTAAAACGATATAATAAAAAAAAATCAGATTGTCTCTCAATAAAACTGTTATCTTTCTCTCTAGTTCTTTGTCATTTTTGTCAATGTCTATGTCTCTCATTCTTTTTTCTTTCTTGGTTCTGCATCAATAAGGAGGTTTAATTCCAATGTCAAATTCAATTAAAATGTTCAAAAAAACTGATCTATGGGTTATTACTTGATATTTTATATAGGAAATTCTAGAATGTGCTCATAGAATAGAATCAAGCATACAAAACAGAGAACTTGTGCTAGTAACAGGAAAATAAAACGCAGCCAATTTATACAGAAAGAAAGCACTTTAAAAAAAATCGACATGTCCTCCATAAGAAATCAAAAAACATTTTACAAGTCCTCTAAAGCAAACCACAGAGACATACCTACTAGCACGAACATAGATGACATACATTTTAAAAGAAATCATAAACAAAATCAAAATTTGGGGTGTGGGCAACACAGGGGAGGTCACTCTTCTAAAGTAACATATCAACTAAAAAAACCAAAACTTCCCCCAATGATATCACATTTTACACAAAATAAATAAATAAACACATTTATGAAAATAAAGAGAGAATGGGAGACTTAAGCAAAATAAGCTAGAAACAATGTTAAGCTGGTGGGAAAATATCACAAGCTATTTAACTTAAGAGACGATTCATCAAAACTGTCAATCATAAGATTCCACTTTCTAAAGATCATAATCATCAACAATTATGCTAATTGATTTATTAATTAAACCCAATAGCTCATAACCAATGTAGTTTAAAGTAGTTAGCAAAATAAGAATAAAAGTGTGTTTAATTATTAGATATTTAATCTACAAAACTAGGCACTAATATTGGTATTAAAAATAAATAATTACTAGTCACTACTACTAGCATCAATTCGTAGCCTAGATGCTTAATAACTAATAGGCACTGATATTAATATTAAAAGTCAATAAACAACTTAATTAAATTATACCAATCTGAACCAGAAACCGCTCTAGCATATTTTTCTAATTTAAATATTTGGACACCTCTGTCATACCAAGACTTAGTATAATTTGGATCCAATTTCAATTTCCTCTCAAGTTTCAAACTCTAACAATAAGTTAGAAAGGAACAATGCTGCATAAATATACAGTTTAGACATTAGACTCTCACAAAAATAATTTAGCAATCTCAAAAATTTAAAGCTTACCGATTCTCAAAAATGACATATAGAGGAATATGAAAGTTAATCTCTTTGCCATCTTCATCAACCTCTGTTGGTGCAAGCCCAGATTTACGAGCCTTCACCAATTCAAGTTGTTTTCTATGATCCTCCCAAGATTTTTCCTTAAATGCTTCAGTATATTGAAATAACTTAGTTACTTCATTGATTGCATTACTTTGTACGGATCTGCCATAATGTGTGTGTGACATAGCCCATTATAAATCACAAACACGTGTTCTTGAAAGAGGAAAAAAAACATAAGTGTGAATAAAAAGTCTAGTTCTTTAATGTGGGTAGTCATTGGAAGGGAGAAAGCAGTGATTTAAAAATATAGAATGGCATCTTGAAACTCTAACCAAGACTGAGAGGACGCGATATGAGTGAGAGAACACATTATGAGCGGTCAGGGAAAAAAAGTACCACTTTACTAGTCATCAATGGTTGCAACTTACAATGACATAGATGAAACCGGTTATCATAATCTCCAGGAAAGCATGCCTAGATATGAGCAATAATTTCAGACAAGCAGCCAATAAAATAAAATTCAAGATAGAAAATATAGGTATGGTTAGTAGCTTAGGCACAAGTATATACTTGAGCTATCTGAAACACTTCTGACTAGGTCCATATAAATTTATCATCACAGGGTTCATTCACAGGAAACATTTCCAAGTCTATGGGGGACTTTGGATGGCCTAATCGAAATCTCATACCTCTAGCCGAATATATCAGTAGACCCTCCTGGAAGAAAGCTATTGATAGAAGAAAGCATTTAATTTTGTCAACCAAAAACAACTTAAATCTGAAAATCAATTTTAAACAATACAAATTTCAAAAAATATGAAGAAGAATAATAAAAAGGCCTACCTTCAAATGGCTTAATGCTGATTTTAGAAACTAAACAAAAATCGGAGGCCAACTTGTATATAAGTGTCTCAGGAACCTCACAATTACTTTGTCCTGTACTTGACCAATATGACATTCTTGTAGAAACTATTTCTCTAGGTTCTAGAGTATTATCAATGCTTTCTAGAGGATAATTATCAGTGCTGGATGCACTAATTGCCTTGAATAAGCAATTCCCGGGAACAAATGATGTACAACACTTAGTTAGAAAAGCAATTCCCAGGAACAAATGATGTACAACACTTAATTAGAAAAGCATTTGTACATACTCACTACATGGATTCAGTAGCTTATAACAAATAGAAAATCTACAATTATATCCAAATATATATGTATGAATGCAGTAGCTTATAACATAAGGTCTAAAATTATGTATATATATATCTATGTATGGATACGGCTAAACAATAATCTGGCAGCCATGGAGATGAACCATAACAGTACAACCTGGCATGACTATCCTGACTGTATAGATGAAATTAAATATCCTGACTATATAGATAAAATACAATGCATGAAACTTAAGCAATCAAAATGAAATCGAACAAATCACAAAATATAATGAAAATTTGTACCTCGTTGTGCTTCCTCAACAGCAGTGTCAAACCCACAAGTCAAAAGTTGGAAAATTTTATTGAAAGAACTGAAACCAACAAGAAAAAATAGCTCAAAAACATAAAAGTAAAAAATTGTTATCATACAAGGCCAAAGGTTTTCTAAAGAAAATAAAGTTTTCCTAAAAAACTAATATAGTGAGGGTTTTGGCTAGTATATTAGTGTTTGCAAATTAAAAGGAAAAAAAACTAGTATAGGAAGAAGTTGTACCTGAACAGCCACCAATGTGTTTGCCCCCTCCTCATGAATTGGAAAAAAGAAAAACTTGAGCTTTTAGTCTCACTAGACATCAATTCAAATAAAACATTGTATCGCAACTAAAGGAAAGCAAGATCATTGTGCCACAAGTTGAAAATGCACTGATTTCTGTTCTAAAAGTGGACTTATAGACCTTTCCTAATTTCTACATTAAATATAACAGTTAAAAATGGTGGAAAAGAAAGCATATAATACACAAACACAGAATATTGAATGTAGGAATATTGAAACAGATAGATACCATTACAAACTAAACAAAGGCAATACGAGTAGAATGATGATAGTCCCCAAGCAGCCTTAGGCGATAAACCTGCATTAGAATATATGTTTATAAATGCAGCTCCTCACAAATGGTATCAAGGATTTTAGAATTATAAAAGAAAGAGAAAGTGTTGGCGCAAAAGCACTAACCTCTCCACAGACTGATTCAAAAAAGAGTTTAACATCAGCTTGGGCAACCTACACAAAACAAACCAAATAAACGTGTAAGAAGTTCCACAGATAATTGCTCTGGGTCATTTTCAACTACAGACTACAAGAAAATCACCTTTTTGTCAATATTTGTACAATAAATGGTTCTTGCACACATCTCGCGTTCATCGTCAGTCTGCAATGAAAAACAGTACTCAATTGATTGATTATAAAATGGAAATGACTGATGCATTCCAGAGTTAAAAATAAAGGCAATAGTCATAACAGCAAGGCTCTATACCCTTGGCAAAAATGTTGGGTTAACTGGTGCAATGACTGTCTTGGAGGGCAGTACTCTGTTAGGGTAAAATCCAAGCATTGTTCCTATGAGACTCAAAGCAGCCCTTGCGCCTTCTGTTAATCAGATATAAAACTGAAATTGATCAAAATGTCCTAACATTCATAATCGATCTAAAGACCCTTTCACAATAACAGACCAATAATGATGTTATAATGTCAATATTACCTTCATCAGTGAAATCAATGAAGGCAAAACAAAGTACTGAGTTTGGATCACCACAAATTCGGCAATCAACAACCTTCACAATGGAAATAAAAGCAGATAAGAAAAAATGTTCCAAATCCAAATTAAAATCGCACTGTCACAGAGCTTCTACTACGACATTCATCATTTTTTTCAACAATTAAAGGGGAAAGAACAATCAGAGAGTAAGAGAAACAGTGAAAACACAGAATTGTAAACAGTTCAGATACCATAAGATTAGAGAAATTATACATCTATTAATCTTACGTTCTGGAGATAATGAGCGGCTAAGAGTAGGTTATGGATGGTGAGTCTGTCAATATTGTGCTTGAATTCATCGTGATCGTCATTGTAGTCGCTCTGGCCATCTGCACTATCGTCTTTGTGGTTCTCGCACCATCGAAGCACCATACCCAAAATTTCACTGTGGATGTTGGTTAGTGGGATGACCAAGTCCTGCTCGGAGTTGCCACTGTCCTCCATCTTCTTCTTGATTCTCCCAAGCATCTTTGCCACAGCCTCTTCAATATTGAAGCTTAAACCGTCGAAACATACCAACTTTATTTGCCTCATCTTTAATCTTTGATCACTCTTTGATAATTAAGAAATTGTTTTTTTTTATATAAATAATATTAAAAGGACTATAACAATGCTTTGGAGGGGATTGATATCAATAAGATATATACTTTACATGATTGAACTAGAGTATGAGTGTTAGGAGAGTTAGGAGAGATCCCCATGACCCTTCTGGTTATGGGGTTGAGAAATCAGGGAGTAAGGGTGTTTCTGTTCATGAGAGTTCCAATAATCGCTATTGGAGTTTCAGGACAGCACACAAAGTTTTCATGATTTCATTCACAGATGATGGCGAGGCTGTTCGCTTGTGTGAAAGAACGAGAATGTCAGGTTATGAGATTTTGGTGCCTTTAGATGGAGCAAGGTGGCTGATTGGTGAGATCTGGAGGTTAGCATCTCTGAAGGTTGAGGATAGGGTGGGTTTCAAGCGTACTTTTAGAAATTCCTCAATAGTCGTTTTTGTTGAATGTTTCAAGAATATTCGAGGCGTTTTCCTCAAGGTTTCCACTTTAAGGAACAGAATGATCAGAAGTGTTATTATTCCAGATGAAGGATGGGAGTCAAGCTGGATAGAGATGAACAAGTGCCTTATTGGGGTGGTTACAAGTTGCAAAATATGTCCAGATCCCAGGGTCTCTAAGCAATCCTGGGTAGAAGTGGTGTCAGCGAATGGTGCGGCTGTTTGCAAGGAATCTCTTAAGCTTCACTCTTCTCAGGCCTTGTCATTGAGGAAAGGCTTTGTTGTGATGGTGATTCAATCTGGACGTGCTACTGCATGGGAGGTTGTTCTAAGGAATTTCCAAAAGTAGTTTGGGATTCTGGTTGATTTATCTTTCTTGTCTAATGACAGGGCCATTCTTTGGTGTCCCACTGCCGTTTTGCAAAAAGATTTAGTCTCGACAGGGGAGTTCCAATTCCCGAACAACTGCTTGATTTCTGTTTCTCTTTGGAATTGGAAAGCTCAGTTGCTAGAGAAGAAGTTCTCCTGCTCTCAAGATTGGATAGGAGTGGATGGTTTGCCGTTGAATTTATGAAATATGCATGTTTTTAAGGTGATAGGAAATTTATGCGGGGGATTTATGGAGGTGGATAAAAGCACTGTAGAGATGGAAGATGTGTCAATTGCACGGCTGAAAGTAGTGGGTAAGCCGACTGGTTTCATTCCAGAATTCCTCTCCTTGCCTTATGACGGAAACTTCATCACTTTAAGATTGTTCAAGCTTGCAAAGTTGGGAGTTTCGTCAGTTTCCTCAAGAAGGGTTGGCAAAAAAATCTGGGTTAGAAAAAAAAACCAGGGTCCAAAGACTGTGCAAGAGATACCGGAGCCGCCAAGGGAGTTTCAGAAGGAGGGTCCACCGGGTGCGGTTGTGCCGATGACGGGGGTCCAGCGTTTGAAGTGTTGCCGTAGGTCAACCAAAGCGCTTCCCAGTCGCAAGGGGATTTAATTTCGGATCCGGAATCTCAGAGGGCAGATCGCGGAAAATTAGGGAAGGTTACACAATATTATTGCTTCTCTTTAAAGTCTATTTTCAAAAGATTATCTACAAATCTATCTTACTTAAATAAGGAAGAGGAGGGCACGTGTCTTAGCTTTCTTTTTAATAAAGCCACGTGGGCCAAAGGGAAGTTCAAAATTGATTTTTATGTTGGATATTCAGGCTGGGCCTTGACTTTGGAAAACAAGGCTTTTTCTTTAAAAATAAATCAAACCCTTGTTAGGGCTCTCTTCAATCCAACTTTGATGGACTTAGGAGTGGGCTGTCGGCCCTTGAAGGATTTAAGGACCAAATGGATTCGTCCTACTGGAAAAATAAGGAGCCCCAAAATTTGTGAGGCTTTCAGCAAAGGCAGAGTATTTCTTTGGACAGATCAGTCAGATAAGGCTCTTAGCAAAGGGGTGGTTTCTCTTCAAAAGTCAGTTAAGGAAGAGACTAGCCTTGAGTTTTCATCAAAGAGTCTTAAAGTGTATCAACGTAAGCCTAAAGTTTCATTTCCAGTGGGTAATTCTTTTTTAGAAGATCAGTTAGAGACAACGATGGACACCAGACATGATTTGGCAGAGGACGAGTTCTTCATTCCTGGGGAAGATGGCCCTTTGGAGATTTGCAGCTCAGAGGAGGAGGATTTAGATTTGGACTCTGATGTTGACAGGGAGGATATTGAAGATATTGTAGTCCAAACTAGAAGGCTGTGGTGTGAAGAAGATGAAGTGGTAGTTTCTGAGGTTGATCATGCACCTGGTTTTGATAAAGAGGGCGGGGGTTTAGAGGAAATTACTGCGGAAGAGGCGGACAGCCCTAATGATCTTTCAAGGTTGACTCCGGTGATGGAGTCGTTTGGAATTTCATTACTACCAAGTAATCTAGGGGAGGAAGAGAAAGGAACCCCTTCATTTTTGCCTAAAAGGAGTGCCCGTGAACTTAAGAAACTTGAGTTTAATGTGAATTATAAGAATAGGAGAATGATTGGGTGTCGAAAGTTATCATGGAATGTCAGAGGAAGTGGTAATAAAGAGAAGCGGAGGGCGATAAAAGAAACCATTTGCAAGGTCAATCCGGACCTTATTGTGCTTCAAGAGGTGAAAAAGGTTAAGATAGACAGGATTTTTATAGGGAGTATTTGGAGGTCTAGATTTAAAGTTTGGATTTTCCAGCAGGCTATTGGTAGATCAGGCGGAACGTTAGTTGTATGGGATACTCGTAGTGTTTCTGTTTTGGATTCCCTGGTTGGGGAGTTTACCATTTCTATTCGTATTGAATCAGAGGGTAAGAACCCTTGGTGGTTTACTTGGGTTTATGGGTCGGTGGTTTATGGTAAATGGGACAGTTTTTGGGATGAGTTGGCAGGTTTGCAAGTCATTTGTGGCAGCCACTGGTGTTTGGGGGGAGATTTTAATGTGGTTAGGAGAGGAGATGAGAAACTGAACAGAGTGCCCAATACTAGAAGTATGAAGAATTTTGATGCGTTGATTAGAGAGATGAATTTGGTGGATCCTAAGCTCCACAATGGCCGCTTCACTTGGTCTAATTTCAGACAGAGGCCTATTTGTAGTAGGCTAGATAGATTCTTATTTTCGCCCTTATGGACTGAGCTCTATCCTTTCATTCGTCAGGAAGTGTTGGTTCGTATTGTCTCAAATCATTGTCCTATTGTGTTGGATTCCAATCCTCCTTTGTGGGGCCCTAGTCCTTTCAGATTTGACAATTCATGGCTTGAGCATAAGGATTTCAAGACGCTTTGTCATAAATGGTGGAACTCGTCTAAGCTGATGGGGTGGTCGGGCTATGGTTTCATGGAAAAACTATCTTTGGTTAAAGACAAAGCTAAAGGATGGAGTAAGGAGGTTTTCAGTTCAAGAACTTTGCTTAAGCAATCCCTGGAAAGAAGGATGTTCGAGTTGGATAGGTTAGAGGAAGGTGGTTAGTGGAACGATCAACTTCTTTCGGAGCGAAGGAAGATTAAGGAGGATTGGCAGCAAGTTGTATTTGAAGAGAAGAGAGGAGTTTGGTTTAAGTCGAAATTTCAATGGGCCAAACAAGGAGATTCTAATTCCAAGCTTTTTCATAGTATCCTTAGCGCTCGGAAGGCTAGGAATTTCATCTCTAGAATTGAGCAAGAGGACGGAACAATCCTTGACAAAGACGAGGATATTGAAAGGGCAATTGTTGATTTTTATTCCTCGTTGTATACTTCAGTCCCTAGGAGGTGGAGTGGTGTTGAGGGTATTTCTTGGGAGCCTATTCCCTCTTTCTTGTCCTCTCTCCTTGAGAGGCCGTTCACGGAAGAGGAAATTCGTCGTTCAGTTTTCGATAGTGATGGGTCTAAGGCTCCGGGACCGGACGGTTTCTCCTTGGCTTTCTACCAGGATAATTGGGATACAGTCAAGAGTGATCTCCAAGCAGTGCTCGATGGTTTCTTTAAGGATGGGGTTATTCATCAGAGAACCAATGAAACATACATTTGCCTAATTCCGAAGAAGTTGGACAGTTGTCAGGTGCGAGACTTCAGGCCAATTAGTTTGGTTACTAGTCTTTACAAAATTATTTCAAAGGTCCTGGATGGACGTCTTAGAGGAGTTCTCTCAGATACAATAGCAGAGACTCAAGGAGCTTTTGTAGAAGGTAGGCAGATCTTGGATACAGTGTTGGTGGCTAATGAGGCAGTGGAGGAGTATCGCTGTAAAGGCAAGAAGGGTTGGGTTTTCAAAATTGATTTTGCTAAGGCCTACGATTGTGTAGATTGGGATTTCCTTGGATTCGTTCTGGAAAAGAAAGGGTTTGGTGCAGTTTGGAGAAAGTGGATTCGGGGGTGTTTGTCTTCTACTTCCTTCTCCGTGTTTTTAAATGGGAGACCGAGGGGGAAATTTGAGGGTTCTAGAGGTCTTCGCCAAGGTGACTCCCTCTCACCTTTCCTGTTTACCTTGGTGGTTGATGTATTGGGTAGGATGGTGGATAAGGCCAAGAGCGTCTCGGCGTTAAGAGGTTTCAAAGTAGGGAAAGAATTGGTGGAAGTCAGCCATCTTCAGTTCGCAGACGACACAATATTTTTTGTGGACGATAACGAGTCTTTGTCAGCTCTGTTGGATATTCTGAAAAATTTTAGTGTTGTTTTTGGACTGTCTATTAATCTGCAGAAGTGCCAGTTATTAGGGATTAACTTGGAGGAGGAATTAGTGACGCTTCGTGCTAGAGAGATTGGGTGTAAGGTGGGTCAATGGCCTATGAAGTATTTGGGTCTTCCTTTGGGGGACTTTCCCCGTAACAAAGGTTTTTGGGAGCCTGTGGTTTCGAGTTGTGCAAAGCGGTTGGATAGTTGGAAGTGTGCTTTCCTCTCTAGGGGAGGCAGATTGACACTTATCCAATCGATCCTTTCATCTATCCCGGTGTATTATTTGTTGCTTTTTCGTATCCCTAATGGGGTGGTAGATGTGTTGGAAAAGCTGATGCGGGACTTTCTTTGGGAAGGTACGAATCACTCTAAGTCGGATCATCTGGTCTCTTGGAAAGAAGTTTGTAAATCTCGGGATCACGGGGGCCTCGGTATTGGCAATTTGGATGCAAGAAATAAGGCTTTCCTCATGAAGTGGTTGAGGCGCTTTCCGATGGAAAAAAACAGCTTGTGGCATAAAGTGGTGATGAGTAGGTATGGAGGGGATGGAGGTTTTTGGGACACTGGTAGAGGGGGGAGGCTTTTTGTTCGTGGCCTGTGGAAAGATATTTCCGCTCTTTATGAGGATTATCTTCAGTTGGTAAGGTTCAGGGTGGGGAAGGGGGATTCGAATTCGCTTTTGGGAAGATATTTGGATTAACTATGCTCCTTTAAAGAATCATTTCCCAGATTTATTTTTTATTACAATTTCCAGAAATTGTTTGATAAGGGACTTGGTGGTCTTAAGAGGGGATGCGGGCCTCCAATCTCAGGGATGGGATTTGCGCTTTAGAAGGAATTTGTTCGATAGGGAGATCACCAGTCTCTCTCAGTTATTACTTTTGTTAGAGAGGGTGTCTCTACCAGGAGTTTTAGAAGATAGGAGGGCTTGGATACCTGACGTTAATGAAGTATTCTCTTGCAAATCGGCCTTTACGAGGTTAAGTTATGCTCAGTTGGGTTCTGTTCAGGAGTGGGGAAAGTCTTTGTGGAAAAGTGTCTCTCCTTCCAGAGTTAAAGTGTTTGGCTGGTTAGTTTTCAACAATAAAATTAATGTTCATGACAACTTGCAAAGAAGAAGACCCTACCATAGTTTGTCTCCTGCTTGATGCGTTTGTTGTAAGCAGGCAGGGGAATCCACTAGTCATTTATTCTTGGAGTGTCATTTTTCAAGAGAAGTGTGGGGTAAAGTCTTAGCTGAGTTAGGTATTCTTTGGTGTATACCATCTAACTGTTCTCAATTGTTTCTCACTAAGTTAGGGGGCGGCAGGCGAGTTTCTCGTCTTTGGCAAACTACTGTGTTGGCAACTTTTTGGGCCTTATGGCTTGAGATAAATAACAGACTTTTCGAAGATATTTTCAATCCTGTAGAGTCTATATGGGATAAGATAAAATTTTGGGTGGCGACTTGGATGTATAGAAATAAAGGTTTTGAGGGGGTTGCCTTCTATGACCTTATTAGAGATTGGGGCAACTTCTGGATTTAATTTTTGGGGGTGGGTTTTGTTGTGGTTTTTTTTGTTTGTTTAGTTTGTTCTCTTTCTAACCACGGTATTCCTCCGCCACAAGTGAGGTTTTCAAATTTTGAGTAAAGGTCAGCCTTTTGACCTTTGTCTCTTTTTCAAAAAAAAAATAAGATTAGAGCAATTACCTGTCCACAAGTGACAAAAAGAGCTACAAGCTATTCTTCAGTGACCTATGTCCCAGTTACCAATGAATTAGTCATGCATGCACCAAGGAAGAGGTAAATAATGGGCCTAATGGAAACACCAAAAATAAGTTGCAAATGGCTTACCTGTTGATCAATGTCAGAAACATAAACAGTATTTTGAATTCTATCTTCCTGTTGTGCCATACTATTCCTGTTGTTCATTCTCCTTTTTCCTTGGCTGTTCCTTTGAAAAACAGCACCCATCAACAAACTTTTCAACTTGGTTCTCAAGGTTAGAGTTCAATTCACATTAGTTTTAAATCATAAATCATGGTTTTCTTCTTTACCCAACACACTTCATAGTTGAACAAGTTTACATATGAGTATAACTTCTACTCAACACATCATTTTGGTCGCCAATCACAAGCTACAATACCCAAATAGCAGGAAAATCGTGGAGTTTGCAACATACATGTTCTTATTTTCTATTCCCAGGAACCAAACATACTTTCACATATTAATTTCAAAACAGAAGACTTAATAGTAGTAATACCTGTCGAGCATTGAAGCCATTAACGTTTCCATTTCTGTTGCTGTTGTTGTTGTTAAGCAAAAGACCAAAGCCATTGTTAAACCCACCGTTTAATCCAGGGTTGTTAACAAGGGAAGGAGGCACAAAATCCTCCACCATAGGATTAAGCTTGGAGAAAAGCTCCCTTAATTCCCTCATATCCTAGTTAAAGCTCTCCCCATCATGATCCTCATTCATCTGCAAATCCCCACCGTTCAATCGCTGATGATGAACCGATCCCACTCCCACTGTCTGCATCAACTGAGGGCCTCCGATCTTCACGCCATGGTCAAACCCCAACTGAACCACCTACGCCGCCGGCACAACCTTCATGAAAAGGCCCTGATCGTGAGGCCTCAGGGCTGATCCTGATCGTTACCTCCTCCTCCACCACCACGCGTCGTCGCCTCCTCCTCCACGCTCCTATTTGACGAAGCCGAACACACGTTCCTCCCCAATTCCACTCCAGCTTTCTCAACCACGGCCATGGATTTTAACTCCTCCTCCTCCTTCCTCCTTTTTTTTCAAAATTTATTCCAGTCGCTGATCAAACAAATGAAGACCTTGAAAAAAAAAAACCCTATAAAAACCAAACAAAACAAATTGCCTCGATGTCACTACGGAGAAAACGAAAATGAAAATCCAAACAACAAAAAAAAAAATAACTAAAATAAAATTTGAGAAATGACAACGAAGCATCAAAGCTAATTAATATTAATTAATACTTAATATTATATATAAAAAAATTAAGAACAAGAAAGAGCTTAATCGAGTTTATTTACAGTGAATGGCGTTTTTTGGAATTTTCAGTAAAGAAAGAAAACGAGGGAGCTTGGGAAAAAATATAACTTTTACAAGTTACAGGCAAGTTCCCAAAATAAGTTACCGCCTTTTTTTTTCTTTTACCACATATATGTATATCATAATACTTTTTAAATAGTATTATATTTTTATGTAATGGTAAGGGGTATTTGGTGTAGTGGCCGGTCTAAGCGGCAAAACAGGGCTATAACCCTAGTTCCTCTTAGATAACCCCAATCGCAATGGCCGAGCAGCCGCATATGTAAACGCCGCCACCGAAGCTCTCCAACTCATGGCTAGTCAAGCTTTCCCTTTCCCTTACCTGCACCACAAAACACCCATGAGTCGAGGCTCAGCAAGAAAATAGAACGTACAACAACAGAGAATATAACTTTAAATAACCATTCAACAATAATCAACCACATTAACTCATAACCAATGTCATTTAGTTCAAACACATGATCATTGGATCGACCTGGGCCATTGCCCTATTCAGTTGGCTTTCATGCCAACTCTCGGGCCTATGCCCTAGCTACGTGACCATAGAGTCACCTGGGGCCCCGCCGTTAGCTCTGTCTCACTAGCCATAGAGCTAGCCCAACCCCTGTGGTTCATCTTAGACCTTAGATTCGATCAACGTAATAGTACGTTACTAGTTTAGGCCAATGCCTCTCGACCAGCGCACAACACGCTATTGCTGTCCTTGACTTATAAGTTAAGACCTAATCCAGGATTATATACCTTACTTATAGGAAACAGATGTGGATAGGCACATCCCGACAATTAAGCACATATTCAAGCTAATCATATAATCCCATTGAATAACCATACCCACGATACTAACCATATTCACATAAAGGGGTTGCATGCCTTAATGTAATGACCCAACTAATTCGAAGACTTAGATCATAAACCCTACTAGACATAACTACTACTTTGAAGAGAACATACATGAGAAAAATTCATAACTTTATTGAAAACTTTAAAGTAATATTTGTAATACATAAACGAGCTCATAGTTTTAAAATAAAACATAACTTTAAATGAAATTGTTTACAAAGCCAAATGCGGAAAATACATAAAAACTTAGTTTAAAGAGACTAAAGAAAACAACGTCGTCCTCGAATCGACATGCAGCCCATCCACTCCATTCACCTCAACAGACACACCAAGCTTCCAAGAATCCTTCCACCTTTGTATCTATTTTCCTGCATCACATTAAAAAGAAAAAGGAATGAGCCTAATGCCCAACAAGGAAAATCTACCAACATGTATATAGCATCAAATGTAAACATAAGATCATAACAAAACATACACTATAAAACATATATCTCAACTAAAACCCATGTACATGGTAAATATTGGGATTTGCTAGCTAAGCAACTATAAGCCTCAAAATACAATGAGGTTTGCTAACTAAACAACTATAAGCCCCAAGAACATAAAAGTGTTGGGGTTTGCTATTCAAGCAACTATAAGCCCCAAAACATATATATCATAACACATAATAACATAACATATTATAGCATAATCATAACATATAAGCATATAATAATTATCCTATTTTCCTTACCAACACCGGGATAATTGAGAACAAATGCAGAACTTGGAACACTCCTAAAACCAGCAATAAAAATGGTGAGTATTTCTAAAGGGTAAAGAATAATTGTGGAAACTAAACATTCAAAAAAAAACTTACCAAGGAACATCTTTAAGTTTCAAGAACCTAATCAAAAACCAATATCAAAAGTTAGGATCTGAATAAAAGGAACTAAAGAAAAACTAAAGTGTTTTAAAGGATTGAATTCAAAGAATAAGAGTGCCTTAGTTGACCTTATGGATTGGTCTAACTTCAATACCAAAATACACTAATCCTCACTTCCCAAGTATTTTATAAAGCTTAAGAATGGCAAAGCTTTTTCCCAACCCAAGTGTTTATCACTCTATGGAATCACTAGCACCTTGGAGTCTCTGATCACAGCTTGAAGAGTGAGTGGAAGGGTTGGGTACTAAGTCCTATTTATAGAGTTCTACAAACAAAATATCTTCTTTTTTAATTGAATAATAATTGAAAATATTTGAATATTCATCAATCAGAGGTTGAAGACTCGGTCAAAACTATTCAGAGGTAGGTCTAAAGAGTGAAAACTTATTTTAAAAAATTAAAAACAAAAATAAAAAAAATATTTACTAATGGCGATATATCGCCCCTATGTGGTGATATATCGGCTCTGTCCTATTCCTGAGCCTCCGTTCGTACGATCGTGCAACGTCAACGTGTTTTCCGTATTCTTCGTCAGGCGATATATCGGCTCTCAGCTACGATATATCGGCATACGTGAATATTTTAAACACGTAATTGCACTTTTTCAGCATAATTAAGGTTTGATAACTGCTTTGACTAAGTCAAACTACGACCCTAATAGTTTCTGGTGAAGATTAAAGCTTATATTCTTCTTATTTTATCATTAAAATACTAATTCCTTAATAATCATGCTTATGACAAGTGTCATATTCTTATTGGCTCCATCTAAACCTTAGGTTATAATAAGAAATATATTTAGGACCAGCAATATTAATCAAACCTTATGTTATAATTAATATTCTTAAACTATAGGTTAAACTTATAAAATCCATAACTATTGCTAGGAGTTTCCAACTAAGTCTCAGTTTGAACCAAAATCCACGAAATCTAAAATAGTACAACTACTACTAACTAGCTAACTAAGTAAACATTCTGGGACTCTACAATTCTCCCCTACTACAAAGAATTTCATCCCCGAAATTTACTTACCAAACAATTTCGAATACTGAGCTTGCATGTCCTCCTCCAACTCCCACGTTGTCTCCCGTTCAGAACTATTTCTCCATAGGACTTTGACTATCGGAATACTCTTAGACTGTAACCGGTTGTTCCTCGTAACTAAAGTCTTTTTAGAGTGCTATCGTATCGTACTTGAGGACGTGAGATGGGTCTGACACATTTATACGCAGCATCGAGATGTGGAACACATTGTGACTATCTGCTAGAGCTGGCGGTAGGGCTAATATATATGCAACTGCTCCCACTTTGTCCAATATCTCAAAAGGACCTATAAACCTGGGACTAAGCTTGCCTTTCTTCCCGAACTGCTTCACACCTTTCATAGGAGATATTCTTAAGAAGACTTGATCTCCGACTTTGAATTCCACATCATGTCGCTTGGCATCCACATAACTTTTCTGACGTCTCTGAGCAGCGAACATATGCTTTCTAATCAGCGCTACTGCTTCCTAAGCCTTTCTAATAGCTTCGGGTCCAAGTAGTTGCCTTTCTCCTACCTCATCCCAATGTAACGGTGATCGACACCTCCTTCCATAAAGAAATTCATAGGGTTCCATTCTGATCATTGACTGGTAGCTATTGTTGTAGGATAATTCTATCAGTGGCAAGTACTTACTCCATGATCCTCCGAAATCAAGTACACAAGCGCGCAACATATCTTCTAAAATTTGTATGGTATGCTCGGACTGACCATCGGTCTGTGGATGAAATGATGTACAAAGACTTAACTTGGTGCCCATAGCTTGCTGCAAGCTTCTCCAAAATCTTGATGTAAACACCGATCCTCTATCAGACACTATTGTCTTAGGGGTTCCATGCAGCCTTACTATCTCTTGAACATAAATAGATGCGTATTGTTCTGCTGTATATGAAGTCTTGACAGGCAGAAAATGAGTTGACTTGGTTAATCTATCTATTACTACCCAAGCCGAGTCGTGTTGCTTATTCATTCAAGGCAAACTCGTCACAAAATCCATGGCTATTTCGTCCTATTTCCATTCTAGAATGCTAAGTGGCTGCAATAAACCTGCAGGTCGTTAATGTTCTGCTTTCACTTGTTGGAATACTAGACATTTAGACACGTACTCCGCTATATCTTTCTTCATTCCTGGCCACCAATACATTGCCTTGATGTCGTGAGTCATCTTGGTCGACCCTGGGTGAACTGAGTATGGGGTATTGTGCGCTTCTTCTAAAATCTTCACCTTAATCCCTTGATCGTTTGGCATGCATACCTGATCCTTAAATCTTAATAACCTCTGACTTGATATTGAGAAATATGTGGCCTTCCCTTCTCTAATTGCATCCATATGTGCTACTAACATGTCATCATGCCCTTGCCTAACCCGTATTCCTTCTAACAGACTTGACTTGATGGACAAGTTAGCCAGTTTATCAATGACTACTTCTATTCCAGCATAGATCAGCTCCTACTGTAGCGGCTTTTCTAGTCCGGCTAATGTTGCTAGATTACCATAATTCTTCCTACTTAGTGCATCAACAACTACGTTTTCCTTTCCTGGGTGGTATAAAATTTCATAGCCATAATCTTTTACTAGTTCTAACCACCTGCGCTGCCTCATGTTAAGCTCCCTTTGCATGAAGAAATACTTTAGGCTTTTATGGTCCGTATAAATCTCACACCATTCTCCATAAAGATAATGGCGCCAGATTTTTAATGCAAAGACCACCGTTGGCAACTCCATATCGTGTGTTGGATAGCGTTGCTCGTAATCCTTCAACTGCCTTGAGGCATAGGCTATCACCTTGTCATTCTGCATCAGCACACAACCCAATCCTTGCTTCGACACATCGTAATAGACTACAAACTTGTCATTGGGTGTCAGTACACAAAGTACTGGTGATGAGCATAACCTATCCTTAAGCAACTGGAAACTCTCTTCAAACTTATCATTCCAGTTGAACCTCTGCTGCTTCCGAGTCAGGTTGGTGAGTGGAGTGGCTATCTTAGAAAAACCTTCTACAAACCTCTGATAATAACCTGCTAATCCCTGAAAACTTCTTACTTCAGATGCATTCTTTGGTCTTGGCCAATCCTTCACAACGTCTACTTTAGATGAGCCTATAGCAATTCTGTCCTTGGATACTATGTGGCCGAGAAATTCTACCTATGAAAGCCAAAACTCACATTTCTTGAACTTGGCGTAAAGTTGATGCTCCGTTAGTCGTAACAAGATCAACCTTAATTGTTTCTCATGCTCGACTTCGTCCTTTGAGTACACCAAGATATCGTCAATGAACACTACAACGAATTTATCCAAGTAGTCCTGAAAGACCCTATTCAATAAATCTATAAACGCGGCTGGAGCATTGGTAAGGCCGAAAGACATGACTAGAAACTCGTAATGCCCATAACGAGTCCTAAAAGCTGTCTTAGGAATATCTTCTTCCTGTACCTTGAGCTGATACCTAGACCGTAAATCAGTCTTTGAGAACACAGTCGCTCCTTGGAATTGATCAAACAAGTCGTCAATCCGAGGTAGAGGGTACTTGTTCTTAATCGTCACCTTATTCAGCTCGTGGTAATCTATGCACATCTGCATACGCCCATCCTTCTTCTTCACAAATAGAACCGGTGCTCCCCATGGCGAATGGCTCGGTCTAATGAAACCCAAGTCTAAGAGTTCTTGTAGTTGCGTCTTTAACTCCTTGAGTTCGGTAGGTGCCATCCGATATGGTGCCTTGGAGATAGGCTCAGTGCCCGGTACTAGTTTGATTGTGAAGTCAATTTCCCGAGTCGGCGGCAACCCTGGTAATTCGTCAGGAAATACTTCTAGAAATTCCTTTACGATATGAACGTCTCCAACTTTTAGCAGTGTTTCTTTTACCACATCCATGACGTTAGCTAGAAATTCTTGACATCATTTTTCTATCATCCTCTAAGCTTTAAGTGACGAAATAAGTGGTGTGCATAGACCTAAAACCTTTCCCATAGAACATAGTCTCTGGCCGTCAGAAGTTTCGAACATTACTTTCTTGCGTTTGCAGTCGATGGTTGCGCCATGATTTGCTAGCCAGTCCATTCCCAGTATCACGTCGAAGTCTTTGATCTCCAGTTCTATCAGGTCTCCTTCTAATTCTATGTCCTCAATCTTGATTGGTACGCCTTGTACTACCTGTGATGATAGGACTATTTCACTCGAAGGTAATTCTGTTTCAAACCTAGTTCTAAATCTTTCACAAGGTTTGTCTAATTTTCCTATCATTCCTAACGAGATATACGAATGAGTGGCTCCCGAATCAAATAATACAGAACATACATTATTGAGGATAGACACCTGACATGTAACCACTTTATTGCTAGCACCAGCTTTTCCTTGGGTTAAAGAAAAAACCCTGGCAGGAACCATGTTGTCGTCTCTTTTCCCCTCTGTCTTGAGCTGGGGACACTCTTTCTTCCAGTGACCTTCCTGACCACAGTTGTAGCATCCCTTAGTGTTTTCATGGCACTCACCCGGATGTTTCTTTCGGCAGTTAGCACATTGCATGTATTCTACATAACCTGGCATGTTGCCTCCATTGTGTGTCTGTGCCCTTTTATCGTTGTCAGACTGCTTGTTGTTAGGGTGCCTTCTTTTCTGACTGTTACTATTGTTGGACTGTTTTTTGTTGTTGTGGTTGTTCCGACCATTCTGAGATTGATTTGACTGTTTAGGCTCAGGCTTACTGGCCTCCTCTTTACTAACATTCGCTTGAAGCCTTTCCACTTATATTGTCGTTTCTATAACATCGGCATAAGTAGTATTTCCAAGGTTTGCTAGCTTAACCCCTAGCTCAATCTTTGGTCGAAGCCCTCTAACGAACTTGGTCACCCTCAGAAAATCAGTTGGAACCATTTCTGATGCAAACTTAGCAAATCGGTCGAACTGCCGAGCATACTCTGCTACCGTTAAGTTGCCCTGCTTTAGACTAGCGAACTCCTCGACCCTTGAAGCGATGACAGCTGAGTTGTAGTACTTTTTATGGAACAGCTCCACAAATCTAGTCCATGTCATGGTGGAGACATCATGAGTCTGTTGAACTAAGTCCCACCATATTCTAGCATCCTTCTTAAGCAGAGATGAAACGTAGGATATGCGGTCCGCGTTGTCGAGATTCATGTGTACAAGGATCGGCTCTACATTTCTAAGCCATTCTTCCGCCTCGAAGGGGTCGGTTGTCCCTTTAAAGTTTGGAGCGTGTTGCTTTTGAAACTGCTCATAGATAGGCTCCACATGTTGAGCTGGGTATGGCGTATAGTTTTCCATTGGCCATCCCCCATAAGGACCTACTTGATGGGGTGCTTGAGCCATATGTTGAGGTTGTGATTGCAGCTGAGGCTGAGTCTGAGGTTGAGCATGTTGTCACTGCTGCTGCAGTAATTCCTCAACTTGCTGCCGAAGCCTGGAAATTTCTACAGTGTTGTCAACCAGCGGCAGCAGCGCACCTTCATTAACAGCAGCATTGGTTGCACGCCTTCCCCTTCTTCAAACTGGAGGGGCTTCATTCGTCTCAGGAACGACGTTGGAGGCAATGCCATTTTTGCGAGCAGATCTTCTAAGCGATATCTTCAGCAGAGTTCTAATATTTAAGAGAAACATGTCAGAATTTATCTTAATAGGCTCTAAAGCAAAAACTTAATCTAAGCAAACATAACTCGGACCTATTAATTATGATTTCTTATGAAAATAATTAGATAAGCCTTCTTTATAATTAGGGTGTGTTTCTAAACTTAGAAAAATAAGCCATCTTTATTATTTTCTAAATGTGTTTCTAATTATCCTATATGACTTAATTCTCAGGCTCGAAACTCATCGTTGTTCCAAAGTTAACCATATTCAGGGAGGGCTGGGATCAGTAAAATCGTTCCCACTACTATGGCCCCCTAACTCTCAATATAGAACCCTAGTTCATTGATTTGTATCCACCCTCACTGAACTTAGTAATTATTTATTAAATTTATTATTTATTATGATTGTGAAATAAAATCAAACTCATACATGTCATCAAAATAACAATGATATTAATTTGGAAAAACAGTTTTCACTAAGTACAATCATAAAGGAAAAATAATAAATAAAAATAAATAAAGAAACTAATATATTCTAAAAATTGGGATCTTCTACATCAGATCCTTCGTCTAACATGTCATCATTTATCTCTTCATAATCATCACTTTCATGAGCCTCAAAAATTCCTCGGGGAAGATTCGTAAAAATTTTATTCTTTTGTTCTTGTGCGAATTGGAATTCCATCTTAGTGGTAAACCTAATTATAAGAAAATAGTATCCCATTGCCTCTGGTATTTCATCTTCAACATCTATTGTCTCCCATATTTCTTCCAAAGCAGCAATTACAAAAGGAAAATCTTTAAAAAGCCTAATTACTAAAATATATTGCTCCATAGCTCTCATCATTATTTGCTTAGTCGTTTGGAGATGAACTATTTGATTATGAAATAAAAGAAATCTTCGAATGATTCTTTCCAATATTCCTACTGTATTTCTTGTTTCTCTAATCCTTTTTAAGGCCTTAATGGCTCGGATATCGTTATACGATAAAGCTCCATCCATTCTTAACTGAAAACATAAGACTAAAACATTAGCTAAAACACAGAAACATAATAACTAAAACATAAATACTTACATTGGCGGTTAGATTCGGAGCTTGAGCGTGTGTATCAAGGAGAATTTCATGTAAATGAATCGTTGCTCTGATACCAACTGTAATGACCCAACTAATTCTAAGACTTAGATCATTAACCCTACTAGACATAACTACTACTTTGAAGAGAACATACATGAGAAAAATTCATAACTTTATTGAAAACTTTAAAGTAATATTTGTAATACATAAATGAGCTCATTGTTTTAAAATAAAACCTAACTTTAAATGAAATTGTTTACAAAGCTAAATGCGGAAAATACATAAAAATGTAATTTAAAGAGACTAAAGAAAATAACGTCGTCCTCAAATCGACACGCAGCCCATCCACTCCATTCACTTCAACACATACACCAAGCTTCCAAGAATCCTTCCGCCTTGGTATCTATTTTCCTGCATCAGACTAAAAAGAAAAAGGAATGAGCCTAATGCCCAGTAAGGAAAATCTACCAACATGTATATAACATCAAACGTAAACATAAGATCTTAACAAAACACACACTATAAAACATATATCTCAACTATAACCCATGTACATGGTAAATACTGGGGTTTGATAGCTAAGCAAATATAAGCCTCAAAATACAATGAGGTTTTCTAACTAAACAACTATAAGCCCCAAGAACATAAAAGTGTTGGGGTTTGCTATTTAAGCAACTATAAGACCCAAAACATATATATCATAACACATAATAAAATATCATAACATAACATATAAGCATATAATAATATCCTATTTTCCTTAC
The DNA here is from genome assembly GCF_963169125.1 of Humulus lupulus. Lineage (NCBI taxonomy): Eukaryota > Viridiplantae > Streptophyta > Magnoliopsida > Rosales > Cannabaceae > Humulus > Humulus lupulus. The sequence goes on along the minus strand of NC_084794.1, from coordinate 280,023,117 downwards.
CAACACCGGGATAATTGAGAAAAATTGCGGGACTTGGAACACTCCTAAAACCAGCAATAAAAATGGTGAGTATTTCTAAAGGGTAAAGAATAATTGTGGAAACTAAACCTTCAAAACAAAACTTACCAAGGAAGATCTTTAAGTTTCAAGAACCTAATCAAAAACCAATATCAAAAGTTAGGATCTGAATAAAAGGAACTAAAGAAAAACTAAAGTGTTTTAAAGGATTGAATTCAAAGAATAAGAGTACCTTAGTTGACCTTATGGATTGGTCTAACTTCAATACCAAAATAAACTAATCATCACTTCTCAAGTATTTTATAAAGCTTAAGAATGGCAAAGCTTTTTCCCAACCCAAGTGTTTATCACTCTATGGAATCACTAGCACCTTGGAGTCTCTGATCACAGCTTGAAGAGTGTGTGGAAGGGCTGGGTACTAAGTCCTATTTATAGAGTTCTACGAACAAAATATCTTCTTTTTGGCTTGAATAAAATAATGAATGATAGTTGAAAATATTTGAATATTCGTCAATCAGAGGTTGAAGACTTGGTCAAAACTATTCAGAGGTAGGTCTAAAGAGTCAAAGCTTATTTTAAAAAATTAAAATAAAAAATAAAAAAAAAATATGCTAATGGCGATATATCGCCCCTATGTGGCAATATATCGGCTCTGCCCTAATCCCGAGCCTCCATTCGTACGATCGTACAACGTCAACGTGTTTTCTGTATTCTTCGTCAGGCGATATATCGGCACCCAGCTGCGATATATCGGTATACGTGATAATATTTTAAACACGTAATTGCACTTTTTCAGCATAATTAAGGTTGGATAACTGCTTTGACTAAGTCAAACTACGACCCTAACAGTTTCTGGTGAAGATTAAAGCTTTTATTTTCCTTATTTTATCATTAAAATACTAATTCTTAGTAATCATGCTCATGCAAGTGTCGTATTCTTATTGGCTCCATCAAAACCTTAGGTTATAATAAGAAATATATTTAGGACCAGCATTATTTATCAAACCTTATGTTATATTTAATATTCTTAAACTATAGGTTAAACTTATAAAATCCATAACTATTGCTAGGAGTTTCCAGCTAAGTCCCGGTTTGATCCAAAATCCACGAAATCTAAAATACTACAACTACTACTAACTAGCTAACTAAGTAAACATTCTGGGACTCTACACCTAATCATAGAATTCATGTAATGAGTATAAGCACTTAAGCATTTATCAACAAGCATTTAGAACAATAGCCTAACATAACCAATCCCGGGGCCCAAGCCCTAATCACATACAACACGTTCTGGGCGCAGTTTTCTTACCTTAGGTCCAAGCAAGCGTAAACAAGAACGACCCTCGAGCATGATCCTGGTGCCAAGCCCTTAGCGATACCCTAAGTCACAACCATAAAATAGGATTCTATTAATATCGAGCGATCAAAGGCTTTTGGACCATGTCCTAGCCTCTGGAACCTCAGGTTCCACCAAACCGGGTAGTGGAAACAATCTCGAGCCCCTAAGGTTAAGTTCCCACACTCAAAACCTTCTAGGGGTCCAAAAACCTGCCCCTATGCCGCGGTCCGCCTCCTCAACCAACAAACACGTGCCGCGGCCCAGCCGTAGTGGCGTTGTGGCCCGCCCTCCTCCTTGGCTCCCATCTGATCTAGATGGCCGCGGCACACCAAGAATAGAGATGCGGCCCGACCCCTTCGAACCTAGAAAAATCCTCCATTTCAGCAGCCAAATCTCAACCAACTTAACCCAAAATCAATCCAACAACACAATTTAACTATCACAATAGTTCCAATATGTTCCCAACAACAAAACCCAACAAAAAGCTGGCTTAAAACCTCATAAAAACTCCAATTCAATCTTTAACTTCAAAGACTCAAGAACACTAAAACTCAAGCAAGAATACATAATATAATGCCTAAAATCATAATTCAAAGCTTACCTCAATTTCTGTTTGAATTCACAAGCTAATATTGAGCTAATCTTCAAGTCTAGAGCTCCAATTTGTGACTTCTTGTGAAGACTCAGAAAAGAATCAAAATTATATATATATTATTTAAGTTTTATTTTAAGTGTTGGGACCCACTTGTTTTTAAATAAGTCAGATTTCTTTTCTTTTCTTTTTCTTTCCTTTTCCTTTTTCTGCCCAAGCACTTCTTCTTCTTCTTCTTCTATTTTTTTTTCTCTCTGCAACAACCCACGTCGGGGTACCACAAAGTCGTTGCTGGAGTTCCCTTTTGCTGCCATGCACTGAAGCTGGATCACCAGTGGCCGGCGACAACCCCATCCCCAAAATCTCAGGGCCATCGGACTTAAGACGCACACGAACGGAGCAGTCAAAGTTTCGTCGTCAAAACTTTGACCGCACTTTCCAGCGAACCCAGACCTCCATTCGGTGAGTGGGTGGCACCGTCGGAACCGGCGTGAAGGGAGGATCATCGCCCACTAAGTCATTTCAGTTAACTCACCATTTTTCTCCGGTGAAATTTTGGGTATCTCCGCCCCTTTGGAAGCATTTTCCGGCGACACCGGAGGTCAGTTGGGCAAAGGGGCTATACTTCTGTGATGCACTACTCGAGAGGATCGTTTTGATATATGCCATGCATATATTTGTCGACGTTTCTGGTACCGCTATCAACTACTAGTGTGCACCGCTTGGGTGAGGTTTCGGAACTTGAAATTTTAAATATGGCCATATTATATGTCGTTGGACATGATTTTGAATAAGGAATTTAATAATGATAATTGTTTGCTCATTTGATGCTCGTAGGAAAATCGTGATATATAGATCCAATTTAAATCACTCTAGGATAATCGTTAAGCTTGGGAGTGTCGCTTTGGGCTCGAATTGAAAATTCTTAAGAGGTAGGGACTCAACTTGACTATTGGACTTGTTTTACTCGTATTGAATTGCATTAAACATATTCCAATTTTGATATTTATAACATGTTTGAAAAATGAAAAACTTAATCTGTATGTTTTCTGGTCTGTTCTGAGGGCACTGAGTACCAAATATATTCTTTTGCTCACTTAATTATGTAGGTTATGATTTTTGGGTTTTATCCAAATACAGCTGTTATGCTGCCCAATTTTCTAAAATAAAAAGGGAATATGTTTCTTTCTTTTCATATTTACCTGCATTTGGTTATACCGATGAGAGCCATAGTAATCATGATTTGTGCATGTTGTTGTTTCACGACCTAGTCTCTGTATCATCATAGGTAGATCAAGTGTCCACTCACCTGTAGGTGTAAAGACCTAGCATCTGTATACAGGAAGTGTTCTGAGCCTCCCCCTTGTGGTGGTTATCAGGTCCAGCTACCTGATTTAGAATGTCGGTTTTTCTATGGTGGGTAATGAAAACTAGGGATCTAGTGGATGGTGTGATGTGCCCTTGTAGCTATGCTCTTATGATTAATTGTGGTTTCTCTCTATTTTGGTTTATACATGATGATGTATGTTTTGTTTTAAAAAGCTAACCATGCAGGGGTTTTTATTGAACTTTTGAGTCCTATGTTATTAGTTGCTTTCCTACTGGCCTTTATAAGCTCACCCCCTATATCTCTCCCATTCCAGGATCCTAGTGACGCAAATTGTGGATAAGGTGAATTATCGCTGAAGCTAATGTGTTTAGCGCCATAGTCCTATCTTTTGAACATTATGTATTTAATTTGGAACCTATCGGTCTGTATATCTAAGGTAGCTATGTAATAGTTAGAAATGAGGAATGGTGGATGCTAAGTATTATTTTGGTGTTTTATAACTTATTAAATTTAACTGTTTGGTGACTACATAACTATGGGGATATTACTGTTCTATGTATTAAGATAAATGATCCTACTTTTATCCTTAATATTTTCATATATAACTATAGGAGTTATTCCATTGTTTTGACTTATAATTATAGTAATATTTAATATAAATTAAATGATCATTTATAAAGACTATTTTCCACCGAGGGTCAAAGTTTGACATTTGACCACCCAAGTTATGGATATTACAATTCTGCCATAGCCTAAGGCTCAGGTTGTGACACTTCTAGCCCAACAATCCCACTTAGCTTCAAAGCTTTTCCCTTGGAGAAGTGTCTAGAGGAAACAAGAGTGAGAGAGAGAAGAAAGGGTCGGTTTAGGCAGAGTTCTCTGTTTTTGTCTTTTGTTTCTAACTTAAGTCACTTAAGTTAATCCCAAGGCTCGGGGTACCAAAAACGTCCCCGATAGCAAAATTGTCATTTTTCCCAACATTCCCTCCTAGACTCTCTAACTCCAGATATATCTGCAATTATTTATTTTCATAACACGATAACCCGATTAATTATCCAATACCCAAAATACCCCTTGACTCACCCGAGTCAGGTATTGGGTCCTGTTGTGACTTTCCTGC